>NC_048902.1:5595764-5895764 GCF_011077185.1 Oxyura jamaicensis
GCCCCGGCCGGCCGGGGCGGGCCGGGGCGGGCCGGGCCGGGGCGGCCATGTTGGGCGGGGGCGGCGGCCCTCGTACGGCGGCGCGCAGGGGCCAAGCGGCCGCCGAGGGGAGGGGGCCGAGGCCGGCGGACGGGGGGCGGCCCCGAGCGAAGTGCCTGGAGCCGTTCTCCCCCCATCACCTCGGCAGTAACCACTTGAAGGATATTTTTCAGCGTTACAGGTTGCAATACGTTAAAATACACCGGTGCCGTTTGCTTTGTGCGACCACAAAGACCACGAACTGCATCTTCTACACGGCGTTCGGAACGCGTTTTCAAAGGGCTGTCCAACCCTTCACTCATTAAACTGCTGCAATTAATTGTGTTTTGTCTGCTTTTGAGGCGACGGAATTTCACCGCAGAGCAGGCCAAAAGGCTTGCTCGCGGCCGTGCGGTGCGGTGGGCACACAGCGCTGGGCCTGCGGTGCCGCCGGGGGCTGGCTGTGGAGGAAATGTCCCCAAACCATCCGAGGGCGCAGCCAAAGGCCCTCCCGCACCGTATGGAATGTGACATTGCCCTCTGCAAGGTTAAATCACTAACTCTGGTAAAAAATAAAAATAAAAGAGGTAGACTGGGGTGCTCACCTGTTGCTCTGCCAGCTCTAATAACAGGTAAATAGCTGTAGTATTGGCTGAATGGCCTTTTGTACTCCTCACTGAATAATCAGGAATTTGAATGAGAGCAAGGATGATGCCCTCTCACAGCTCTCACAGTCTGTAATAGAAATGTGTGCAAAATTACAGATGGCAAGAATTGGCTGCCATGGGCTAGGAAAGGGTAAACATTTACTTTCAGCCGTCAACAGCTCCAAGCAGTGTAATGCAGCAACGTGGGGCAGGCAGAAATAGCTAAGGTACTGTTACCCACTTCCTGCAATAGCACTTCCCATCAGTGTTGTTATTTTTGACCAGAGGGAAAGTAATTTTAGGTTACAAAATCTTCCCGATTTCCTCAGAGACCTCCCTTCTCCACCATTCCTTGTTTCCAGATGAGGGAAGGGGAATTTGCTCCCAAAGCCTCCCGAGGGCACAGGGGACCTCAAGGCTGGTGCTCCAGCTCAGCACTGCCTCTGGGCGAGGGCCAAGACACTGCATCTCCTCCTGGCTTTTGCCAGAGAAAAACAGTTACAAAAGACAGGATTTGGAGAGCACAACATTAAAATGTAGACTACAGCAGAGGATTTCCATGGTTTGGCCTCTGAGCCACTTGGAGACTGAGAAACCTCTGCCTGA
This sequence comes from Oxyura jamaicensis, assembly GCF_011077185.1. Lineage (NCBI taxonomy): Eukaryota > Metazoa > Chordata > Aves > Anseriformes > Anatidae > Oxyura > Oxyura jamaicensis. The sequence goes on from NC_048902.1 coordinate 5,597,036, forward strand.
GGCCTCGAAAAGGAGGTTTTATTGTAACCCAGGGTTGTCTCAGGTAATTGGTGTTAGAATCCAGCTCCAGCATGAATCACCTACTGTTACCAGGTTCTTATTGTCACCTTTTACATCACCTTATGGCTATGGAATATTGTAAGGACATACTGGTGAAGCTCCCAAGCTGCTGCCACAGCCACCCTCTTGCTCACCACTGTAGATGTGCAAGCAACTGGAGAAAGCAAATGCTGGTCTACAGCCATGGAATTCCCTTTATTTAGTTTTTTCAAGGCATTCCCAGATTGCTCACTTTAACTTCTCCAGAATGTGAAAGCAATGCAGTTGCCCACCTAAACTCCAAAACATTGCATTGCTATTTCTGTCGATAAGCAGGAAACCAAGTTTCAAAATGACTTATAAAATGACACAAAATGGTGTATGTACAGCACCTAGAACCAGCTACTGGGAAACACACAGCACTGCAGACCCTGTGAACTTTTGGTGAGGTTTGGAGGTGGGTGTTCAGTGAAAGAACAGACTTCAGGGCACCATCCACATTCCCTGACATATGATGCCCCATTGATGCCAGGCGCAGGGAGGTTTGCTTGAACAGTGAGGAGGGAAATGATCCACTGGCATCTACTGAGGTCGATGAAGAAGGCTGCATGCACATTTAAAGCTATTCAACAGTCCGGGGAGAACACCTGCAAGGACCGCCATAACCATCCACTATGCTTGGACTTTCAGGCACAGATTAAAACAATCCTATCCAGTATTTTTTAGAACAAGCATACCTCCATGCACAAGGGTCTCATCTATTCAGTGTCAGCAGGCAGTTCCCTTCACTTTATCCTGTACTTTTACATATAGGATTTATATTTTATGGTGAAAAAAATCCATTGTCTAAGCGGCATTGTTCAGCTGTATGGTTTTGGGCTCAGCGCCTTTCCATTTTAGAGAACGTGCTGTGCTGCAGAAGCTGCCGGTGGTATAATGCTGAGTGCCTGACAGTGCTGTGAGTGCAAGCCACAGCTCTCCTCCTGATGGTGACTGATCCCCTTTCACAAGCTAAATCCCTTGACTGTTTGATAAGTGAGAAATACGGCGGGGACTTGCCATCATCTTTACTCTTCTTGAATGTTTTTTTGTTCATATTAGCAACATTGTTCAAAGAAAATTAAAATCAGAAAAGGGGTAGGAGAAAGCAAGGGTGGGGGTGGGCAGAATCAGTACAAATCAGCTAGGCTTGAAATTACATATACCAAATTTGCCTGTGTCATTAAAAATGACTATGTATATCGCATCAAAAGTACAAGAGTGATTCTGCATCAGCACAGAGCCTTCTGAGAAGTGGCTGCAAATGCAATCTTGAGCAAAGGATAGCACAAATTTCCATTAAGACTGGACTGACATTCAAATTGCAGTGCTGTTCTGAAAATGAACAAACAAAAACTCAGTGAACATAGGGTCACAAGATTTGTGAGGGTGTTTGTTGGAAACGGTCACAAGTTGCCAATGGAAGAGTTTTATGCCAGTGGGAGGAGAAAGTTGATTTCACAAAAGTGAGTATTTCAGAGGAGCAAGTTAATTCTGTCACAACTTGCAGTGCAATAGAAGCAGGCAGGACAGGGCAAGGCAGGCAGAGCCAAGCAGGGCAGACAGGCAAAGCAGGTAGGGCAGGCTGGGCTCGCAGGGCAAGGCAGGCAGATGAAGTGTACAGGGAGGGCAGAGCAAGTATGACAGGAGGGAAGACCCCTGAATCCCTCTTTTTGGCAATGCATTAAAGTGCCTGCCCATCTCCAATCATCTCAGCTTGGCTCACTTGCTCACTATTTTCAAGCAGTTCTACTAAGCCAGTGGTTTCTGAAAATGCCGTTGTTTTATATAAACAACCCCGAAAGAAAAGTGGGAAGCCAGCATAACTAAAAAGGAAACAACAGCCCTTCTTTATTCTCGTGATTTTTTTTCAAGTTGTTTCTGACTCAGTGCAGTTATGTTCATTGCTTAAACATTAAGATATCCACAGATATCTCCTCCGGACTAGACTGACCAGTACCCTTACACTTATCCAGCATCCTGGCCCTCCCAGACCTGCCTGGCCAGCTCTCCTGGTGGTATCAGACCCCACATGCTGAGTGGCAGTTTCCTGAGGCTTCTTATCTCATACAGTGTAAATTGTTTGTAACAGTGAGATACTTATCTGCTTACCTATGGCTATGGTGCATAACCTGCTGCATTAACAGCACGTCAGATTAGGTATCTTCCTTAAAGTTCTGGTAGAAACTCACAAGACAGCTCTGTGGCTGGGGAAGTACTTTGGCTTGTGCAGAGCTGGAGGTCTAGGGTTAAATCAGAACAGATTTTCATAATGATCCCTTTTGATCTCAGCAGATTAGAGAATGGCTTTCATTAGACACATTCGAGAACAGGTTAGACTACCATCTGCCACTGATGCTATCGTCACTGCTGAACTCACTTTACTGTTAATGATCTCTCTCTCTCTCTTCCAGGCCTATATTTCTATGGCAGCTTACGTGTTTTCATAGCTTTATGAAGAATGCTTCAATTATTGGTTTGAACTCCAGGGCACAAAGATGTGTGTTGCGTAATTTCACAGCTTAGATACATGGTCAGAGCTACAGCAAATATGTGGCAAGTCTGCTAAGTCAGGGATTCACTGACTGAAGTTTAGTCTATTTTTCATTGAACACATTATGGTTTGCTACTTCAACCTGGACCTGTGCACTCAATAGTTTGCACACCCAAGCTGCCATAGTCTGCATGTAGAAGTGTGGGACTTCTGGTGGGGGCTTGTGAGGAAGCCAGCCCTACAGCTCTGTTTTAACTCTTGTGGAAGATCATCATTACACCTTAATTTATTTTTTTAAGCAGTTGAAATAAAATCTCTTTCCTCAGTATCATTGACAAAGATCCAGCAGAAGAATATAAATGTGGTTATTTACAAAACAGACACATTGATAGTCTTGGCTAAGATATGCAAAATACATAAATACTATGCAAAGGTTTTAGATTCTTGAAGTACCCCAGGAGAAGAAAAAAAAAAAAAAAGGCATCTCCTTTTAAAGGCACATCTGCAAGGTAGGGATAGTATTCTGAGTGTGGGAATTTAATGATGATGAATTTTGCTATGTTACATAAAGGCACTTTCCTTGTTAATCATTACATAGGTATTACTTGCCTCGAGTTATTTGGAGCTATTCTTTGCTACAGTGTTCCACCTTGGCTTGCACTATTTTACATAGGTAATGTGATGATGACTCTCAGATGACCAGTGCTTCTAAACTAGAAGTCAGCCTTTTCTCCACTGTCATTTTTGAAAAAGTCTCCACAGACTTTTTGAAGTCTGCTGGTCTGATCAGATAATAGCATGCCCATCCAGTTAGTGCAAGAGAAGGGAGATGCTGGCATCTAGAATCATGCAGCATGATGCACTACAGTTTCAGAGGAGTTTGAATGTTGTAGAGACAAATGAGGAGCAGAGCAGGCAGATGAAATGATGCAATTCCTTTTTCATTAAATTTCACACCAGGCAAATGGTGGTTATGGGCGATTAATTATTTTGGCTGAAGAACTGCAAATATGACTTTTTTTAGAGCCTGTTTTGAAGACTTACCTTACATCCACTGTGAAGATACAGGGCATCAAGCATAAAGTACCACTTCACCATATCAAATCTTGTTTCTGCTGATTAGGCTCAAAGTTGAAAGAAGCCAAAGAAGACTGCAGTTTTAAGAGAATGTGTAGTTTGTGTCTCATTTCTCCTAAGGTCTGTGTTTTGTCAGCCTGCAATGCAAAGTACTGCTGCCTACTGGTTTTTGACTGCCCAACCACTCTGTCCCTGGCACCAGATGACATGGGCATTAAATAGCCCAGTCAGCCTACCTGGTCCTTCTACCTGTTTTGCTTTTCTGTTTGATGCTGGATTCCCATTAGTTTATCAAAATCCACAATAGACTGAAATAACCAGCTGAGGTGACCACTTCATTCAGTGAAACGTTTATCTGCAGTGCTTGTAGGGAGATGAAAGCACCTCCTGGACTAGAGCTGTCTCACAGCCCAGTTTCTAGAAAGTATTGTCACTGCTAGTAACAGGCCACAGGCTTTATGCTGACTTTGCAGGACTGAGGCTTGTCAGGACTGCTTTGTCTGAACTTGTCTCAACCTGCCCGGAGCTGTGCCTTGGCTTGTTTGTTTATCTGAGAAAGCAATTCTTACAGTGACTAGAAAACTCAGGTGTAATACAGAGTAGTAGGCCAGTGAAGAAAAATGAAGGTAAGTTTTTTAGCAAACATAAAAATACCTCTAAGCAAGCACAGTAAAGAAAAAGACACCATCAACATCATGCTCATCCTAGCAAAGGATCTGGGATCCTGACACCTGGCAATGTTTCCTCCCTACCCTCATTGCAGCCTGAAGCCACTGACCCAAAGGATCAGTACATTTGTGAGCATAACATCTGAGAAAAAGGGTTGGATACTAGGAAGTGCATATATATCGATTTTACCTTATTTTTTCCCTGTAGTAGTGTAGTAGTATTCTTTTCTCTCCTCTCGCTTTTTTCTCTCCTCAGTAATAATTACATCTAGACTAATAATAATTCACATATTAGAGTGTTAGTACTTCTGTTACACTAACAGTAAATTCATGACTTTGCATATAAGGTAAATCTCCTTTTTGCTTATAACAACTTTTTGAGTGTAACATGAGTCCAACTAGAGTGACCAGTGGTACAGAAGTGATAAGCTGACAATGATGTTAGCAGGTGAGACCCCTGCAATATGTCCACGTGCTGCTGTTAACCTCTGAAAAACTCACCTCTCCCATGACAAGTGCTCAGCAGCAAACGGGCTTTTTGTCAGTGGATTAACTGTCCAGAGCACCCATTACAGTGCACAGTCCTGGGGATGGTGAGGATCTAATGAAACAGTGCTGTTGACATCCTTGGTCAGGTGCCCTCCTTGCTTTCCTGTTTTCTGACAAGGCTTTGCAGATCCTTGTAATTCATTTATTTTTATTTACAAAGACAGATAGATATACATCTTGCCAAACATGACAGTCAAACCCAGAACCTAGAAAAGGGTCCAAAGAAGCAGTATGGAGAGACCATGCCTGGAAGGTTTCAGTGGTTATTTGAATTCACTACTTAATATTATGGACATTTGATTTTCTTGGTTCTCAGGTATCTACACCCAACATTTCAAATGGAAACGGTGATGTGTTGCTGCAATAGGATAGGGCTTGGAAGAGCAAAGTCAGGCTAGTCCCAGAATGACACAATGTAAAATGGAGGAATTGGAAGCAGCTGGTACAGTTAAGAACCTGCCCACATTAATATAACAATTGGTCACCGTGTTTGAAATACGTGCCTTGAGGGAAGAGGGAAATGTCTGTATTGCAAGATACTAGAAAGTGAATTTACCCCAATTACCTCAGTGTAATGCCTCTTCATAAGACATAGCCTTAGACTGCACACTCTTTAGGACTTGACCTGGTTCAGTACAGGTCAAGTACATAATAAAAAAACAGTAACCAGAATTCACTATGACACTGCTGTGCAGTTGCCACATCCGTAGTAACGGGAGGGATGCATCTTCTTAAAAGGCAGCATTAAACATGTATCTTCAGAAATACCAGTTCTGCACTTTCATCCTTTTACCCGGTATTCAAGAAAGAAACCAGGCAGGCATGCAGGTGTGTTGATCATTATACTATTTAGTGTGCTCCAAATCTAGTATCAGTCTTTTATGTACATACAGAGCCATATTTAAATCTTATTAAAATGGCCATACATCTAAAATAACTCCGCCAAAGGTCAGTGTAGTTACATCACATTTAATGGCAGAGGGGTTATCATTTCAGTTCATGCTATCCAAGAGCACAGAAAGCATCCAAGCCTTATGAAGTCATAAATGGATACAGAACTTTATGGAAAATTACTGATAAATGTTCAACAAGAAACTTCACTTAGAAAATGTTCAGCCCACTCACTGCATAAGAAGGAACAGGTAAATAAAGAGTTGATATCCTTATCATGGCCACTTTGGTATACTGAATTAATTCCACATCTTTTTCATAAGATTTCTTTATAAATGATTTACACAAAGTAAGAAAATAAATACAAGCTAAAATGTTTTTGTTTGAAAACTACATGTCACCTAATAACTTTGTAATGCAAATGCTAAAAAAATGACGGGTCAAACAAAGTATGATTTAACTCAAATTTTATAAACACAATGTAACAAGAGACATGCAACACACGGCACTGTGTTCCACAATGCATACTGCTTGTTTAGCAAAGTGCTGAAAAGCTGCATCCCTTTGTTTGAAGATGAATCAGTTCCTGGTGAGTGTGCAGGCAAACAATAAAAGGCATTGGCAAATTGCAGGATATTTGAACCACACATACAAAATGGCTGTGTAGTTGCATAGAAAGGTAACACAGAAGTAAACAAGGAAGTGAAACAATTTCAAATGTCATTCTGTTTTTACAGAATGTCATGTTCCCTAAAGTTGAATAAAAAAGAAGCCCTCATGAGAAGCAAAATGTCAACACTGTTCTGCAACAGTGAAATCAGTAAACATACTCATAAGACCAAGCTGGCAAAAAGCTATAATAAATGATGACTGAACCTTCAGAAATATCTATGCAGTTACCATGATCATGCAGTATGGTAACAATACTTCACAGTGCAATTGTGGAGTATGATAATATAATATAAATAATTTTAAAAATGATGTCATCAATGCATTCTGAAGTCTTCCATCAATCTCTGTGTTTCAAAACAGAAAAGCTTTACCAAGGAACAGACAGAGACATACATACTGAGGAGCTGATGGTGGGGGACAAAAAGAAGTTCTGTTTTTTTCAAAAACAGTACTAACTGTTAATGAATTAAGCATAAACTTTGGACTAGCATTCTGTGAACAAGTAACATAGCTTTAACTCATTTTCTTTCCTGTCTGTTCAATGGCATGCCCCCCCTGCAGAAAGAGGTGCTGAGTATTTGGGAAAATGAAATTCCTAAAAGGTAACAGAGAAGAATGAGGCAAATAAAAAATCATACTATTATGAAGAAATCTATCCAAACCTAGTATGCAGGTTTTTCAACCTACTGTTAAAGCAAGTGTGCTAGGAAACTGTAACTACAGATGTGGATTTCCACTCTTAGTTGTTGAGGGATAGAAAACGCTCTGTAGAAAGAGTTATTTCCTTTGAACCTTCTTTTTGAAATTGACTCAAGAAAATATATGGAATTTCTCTTCTCATCTGCAGAATTTATTTTTTGTTTAGACTGACTCCTAGGAACTTTTGTTCCTTGTGCACTATCATATTGAATTTGCAAAATTAAATACTAATTTGTCACAGTAGATTTGCTTCCATCACAGACTGGCTACATTTTGATCTCACCTAATCAGACTACCTTTCCTGTTTTTTTTCTCCAGTGCAGGCATTTTATCAAAGCCATTTTTTTTCTCTACATGGGATTCCATTGTAATCCCTGCTTATACAAAACACTAATGCAGATCTTGGATTCACATTATTAAAATCTCCCTTCACTTTATATACTTACAATCTCCCAAAACATTTGGAAACAATAATCACTGTTTTTCAACGGTTTAAGGCTGCCAGCATGCTTTGGGGCAGGGACAGATATTATCGTGAAAGCAGACCATGGTAACTGAAGTTCAAAGATGGGTCAAGAATATGTTTACACATAGCTTTTTGGGTCAGGTTTTTCAAAACACAACTGTATTTTTCCATTCAGCTCTATTTTATTGGATAGAAACTGCTATGTTCTGCCTTTCTGAAAGAGTTGCTAAGAAGCATGCAAGGAATCAGAAGTGAAAGGGAACTGCATAATATTTCCATGCGGTCAACAATTTTGTTTTGATCTGGAAAACATAATGGCCAGAAAGAAACCAGCTGCATAAATCACGATAAAAACTAAGGCTGGTTAAAAATTTGTGCAATTTAAGAAGTCTTCTGATAAAGAAGAAAAAATATTTTCTAAATTATTTCATGATTGTATTGTCCTTTCAAGAGCTTTTATAAAAAGTCTATCAGTAAATAAGCTTATGAGGGAAGTGGAAATGGAACAAAGGAAGATCTAAGCTGTCAGCATCTGTGGACTGTGTCTACTTTTACATCTGCCCCTGAGAGAGTATGTATCTCCCCTTCACATGACCCAGTGCACTTATTTAAGAACAGAATATGTATCTAGCAAGTCTAAAATGAAAAGAAACATATGCAAAATTATTCTGTAGAAATTCATTAAAAATTCATAATTTGTTCAATTAGTCATGCTCCTTTCTTGACCGTCGAGAAAGCAGGGGCCATAAACCATTTCAACACTCAGTTTCTGTGGATGCATTTTCTTGCCTAGCTTTCTGTTCTTCTGTTGCACTGCCAAATGCTACCACTAAGTTTGTTACACTACTGGCATGTCCTGGTCTGTTTAATTTGTCCTTTACAGACTTGGCTTTCCGAGAATGGCTGTGCAAACTCTTGGACCGTACTGATGGGAACCCAGAAGTCCTGTCTGGCTTTACTGATAGTAAGTTCTCCTTCTGAGCCTTGACAGTGGCAGGTGCAGATGTGTAAGAGGCACTAATACCTGCTTCACCAACATCGCTGTCATCATCTGTGTCCATCTGTAACTGTTTCTGCTCTGCGTGCCTTTCTGCTTCAGAGACAAAACCAGGGTACTCTGGAGGATGTTCTTGAGAAAGTTGCTGCTCAACTTCGTATTTCCACTCTGTGGCCCACTGCTCAATTGTAGAAGGGCATACCCGATCCATGATGGTACTATACTCAGTGGTCCAGTTGTTAACTCCTCCAACCAGCTCTCCGCCTTTTGCAAATATAAAGCTCCTCGACTTCATCATAGTGGTTTGACAAGCACTGAATGTTTCAGGAGGGAAATAGCGCATTGCTTTTGATTTGTCCAAGGGATAAGAGATCGTTGCTTCTAACTTAGTCCGTTCTACTTTTAACTGAGTGTTCTGAAAATCTGGTTTGGGTACCGACTGTCTGCTGATAACAACATCCATCTGGTTTATACTTCGAGGAACCATTTCATCGTTCTTGAAAATCCCTTGGTTTTCATCCCCCAAAATACCTGAACCAGAATGGGGTCTGGAAACATTTTGTGCAATTTCTAAAGTAGATCTACTGTAATCTGATGGGTTGACTGCATTAGCATTAGAGATATAATGGAGACTGGTCTGGTTCTCTGGAACCAGCATCCTTGGGTCTGCTCCATCTTCTTTTGTACTAATAGAATGGGCTTTTTTACGCAATCCTATGGCTGGTGACATAGGTGTGGTACTGTCATCATATGTTAACTCATCACCACCAATGTGGTATTTATACATGCTGTAGCCATCAGAGCTGTTGACACTGCTTTGCCTCAGGAGATATGCAGCATCACACTCAGATGAAGCCCGTGAACGCGTGTATGTCAGCTCAGACTTGTCAATACCTGCCAGCTTCTCAAGAGCATTCACCATCCGACCAGAGAGTTCTTCCAACTGAGAGAGTCGAAGGTCAACTGTTTGAAGAGAGGCTTTCATAAAATGTTCTCTTTCATTCACTTCTTCCAGCCTCATAGACATATTTTCAACTCTGTTGGGTACAAGAGAGGAAGCATAAAACAGAAAGGGTGGGATGGTACAGTAACCTGTTCTAGGCCCCCAGCTACTGATTTCTTAAGACAGAATTTTGTGCTATGTATCATTACACCATGTTATTTTTTTCCTGTGTGTAGCACAGTACTTGTTCATTTTCTTTTTATCCATGCTTTCATTATACCATATTAGAGGGCTATTTGAATATTTACATGCCAGGAGAGTACAAGAGTTGCAGTCCTTTTGGGAGAGACTACCATTACATTCCTCTTTGAGTGTGCCACCCTCTTCGCATTCAGTTGTGAATGCATCAATTAATTATATGAAAAATATCTTCTAATGGTACGTTCACAGGATGACTTAAAGTAGCATCAAGGCATGTCGTAAAACAGGTTTTGTGGCTGTGGAAGAGGGAACATGCACTAGTGTTTATGGGATTACTTTATCTCTTGAAATACCTTTCAATCACGTATCAGAGCAGAAGGGAGTAGAATTACTGTCTAGTTCAATTTAAATAATTCAATTAAAAAACACTTTTTTTCCCATTTTCTTTTATCATTTATATCATAATGGAAATGATGGTACCAGAAGAATGAATAAAAAAAAGCCAGGTGTTAGAATGCGACTTTGAGATCATATACTAGTAAATCAACTGTGGAAATGAAATTAACATTCTTTCGCTCTTACACACAAAAGATGATAAAGCATCTGGAGCAAGAAGCCATGAGAAATACGCAAATCTGCTTTGTGACTATAGACCATAGTGAATCAGTGTGGCTTAGCAACCACCCTTTATTCTCTGGTACAATACCTAGGATTTTAGCAAATTGCCATGGAGAAATAGTGCAATAAAAATGACTCGATAACATGTGGCAGCTTTCATTTACTTCTCTATTCTTAAACTTCACAAATAATATTGCAAGATGTAAATTGCCTCCCTTAAACAGAAAGATATTTATCCATTAGGGAATTAAACGGCTCAGAGTGCAACTTTGTAAGAAATCAAAGGAAGCATGGACAACAGGTTGAGGGAGGTGATTCTGCCTCTCGACTCTGCTCTCATGAGACCCTACTCAGAGTACTGCATTCAGCTCTGGGGCCTCCAGCACAAGGACATGAATGTACTAGAACAAGTCCAAAGAAGACCACAAAGATGATCAAAGGGCTGGAGCTCTTCTCCTACGAAGACAGGCTGAGAGAGCTGGGGATGTTCAGCCTGGAGAAGAGAAGGCTCCATGGAAACCTCATTGCAGCCTTCCAGTACCTAAAGAGGGCCTACAGGAAAGCAGGAGAAGGTTCTCATTGTCAGGGAATGTAGTTTAAAAAGTTTAACAAGTACTGATTTTCTCAAGGGGAATTTGAGGTGTAACTGTGATCTTCAGATGGGTGAGAGGGAAAAAACCACCTTGAACAAAAACGTTCTTACAATGAAGCTAACCAAACCAGCAACCTTAGTGACATGCCATCAGAACAAACAACAAAAAGCTTGTTCTTGTGAGAGATGCATCTGCATTGACATTTACCTAGGATTCAGATCAGCTTCTGATATTGTGGGGGTTTCTCCAAGATCGTAAGTCTACTTTATCTAAACTTCAGTTATAATGAGGATACAAAAAGCAACACATTGTTCCTAGTAAGTGGTTTGGTTTCTTTTCTAAATAGGTACCTTTCAGAGGTGACTCTGATGCGTTCATCATTAGATGACTGCTGCTCATCCTCTTTTTCCTGGAAGTATTCTTCTACGCACTGCTCTTCAAACTCATACAGTTTTTTTAGCTCTTCATCATTCAGAAATAACTCTGCATAAAACAGAAGAAGGAAATGTGTTTCCTTTTCCTAAACTTCTGTCAGTCAATTTAAATCCAATTTAGCAGATTATTTTGGACATATGGATACTGCAGATTCCATGTCTGCACTAAAAGAACAGATGATTTTGTAAACAGGGAATGAGCACTTCACCAAAGATGGCTATAGCCCTGAAGATGACGTAATGCATTATGACTGTTACCTGCTTCTACAACCATCCACTAAGGGCTGTATTTTCTTAGTGACCTCTACCCTTTCTAATAATAGTGCTACATGTTGAACAAAGTCAACAGATTTTACAGGCTGAGACTAGAGCAATCTCTGCCACTATGATTGTTCCTGAATTCAAGTATCATCCATAAAGAATGACAGTTAAAGGCAACAGGTAACGTGATATAACATTGTTTTCCAGACATTCTTTGGATAAGAGCTTCAAAAACTTAAAATCATGTAGGAAAATCCAATGGAAACATAAGCTCATGGGAACATTTTATCCTTTATTCAGATTTGTCTCTTAACCTGTAGTGACTGTTACATTTACTCTTTTTTTTCTGCCCTTATTTCCTTTTTTTAAATCAAAAGCATACTGTGCAAAAGATAATTACTTAATAATTGCAGAGCGTGTTAGTAGAAGAATCCTCACAGTTCTCCTGTGAAATAGCAGGTGTGTAACATGGAGAAAGTGGGTATGCTCTTGGACACAGATTGCTCACAACCACAAAGTTGACACTACAGATGACATTTGAAACCGTAATCCCTTCCTCTCAGTTTCCTATTTCCCCTTTCCATTGTATGAACTTTACTAGAACTTGGTAAAATCAGATTAAGTGGATGCCACATATGCTGAAGTATGTTAAAGAAAGCATTCACTAGCAGCATAGCATCTCGTAAACTTAAGAGCCCAAGGAACTCAACAGCTGTTAACTTCTTATCAATTTTGTCCCATACTGTCCTCTGCAAATAGACTGGACAGTCAATGTGAAAAAAAATTAATAGTTCAGCATTGGAAAAGCTACTGCTTTCTGCTAATATGGTGCAAAGAGCTAAATTTAGAGAAGATTCCTTGCGTACTCAGTCCCCTGTCACGCTCATCCTGGTCTCCTTCACTCTTCTTGCAGCGACAGCAGACTCTCTTGATGATTATGTAGAGGTGGCTGAAGATAATCATCGGCGGTGGGAGGACAGGTCTGTCATGGAATGTCATAATCAGCTGGTACCGCTGGAACTTCCAGACTTGGTTGGATATGGATTTTACCTCAAAGAAGGTATTGCTGAAAGGGAACATCGGTACATTTTCTATTAGGCCCCTAAGTTTACTCATCATTAAGCAAGAATAATAGTGGAAAATAAATAAATAAATAACAACATGAGGCCACATGACTTGCTTGGTTCACTTCTTAGTTGATGCGGCTGAACTTGCTGAATTAATGATGAACCTGAACTCATGATTTTATTACTCCTTTGGAAGGTAGCAGAACAGAAGGTGCTCTGTATCTGTTATGCACCACCCAAAACAGTCATCATCTTAGGCAGACTATTTGCTTCTACTGTATAAAGTGCTTTATCTGTCAGTGAAAAGAAACTTACACAGTTTATGAATCACATAATTGGTCTTTTGGGGCTTAGTTATAAAGTAAGTATTTCTATTAACACATCCCAGTATTTGATATTATACAAAGTATTAAATCCATGAAAGGTATTTTGTATGCTAAACCCAGAAGAATCACAGTTTTCTTTTAACATGCTAATCAGCTTGACCTACATAGAACACTTCTCAAGTTTTCACAAAATGTTCTAAATTCAAACTTTGTTCATTCAGACTTCTGATTTGAAAACACTGTGCATATTCTTTTAAAACACGTTCTTGGAAGCTACAGCTTCATCATTTCTACACCAAAATGGGGTGTGTTATAAAGACATTCTGTTTTGTAATTCAGGGGATATGAAGGAGTAGAAAGTGGACACTGTTCAATCCAGAGACGACAACATTCAAGGTTATAAAATGCCAACTACGAGAGAGAAGATTTGGATATTTTTGTCTTAGATGAAGCGTTTCAAGCTATTTTAGAATACACTAGGACAGTTCACTTCTATGAGGATGATGTTGGCACTTCCTCTTTTTACGTTTTCATCCAATTATTTTCTTTCTGTGCTTTAGAAAATTTACTGTCATAAAAACAGTTAAAAAATCTCTTCAAAAGCAGAGAATTCTTGAGTACACACAGCTCCTAGTTTCTTTTGGCTAAGAATACATGAGATTACTTACACTGGTAAATGACAATCTGACTTCATTCTGTGTCTCCAGCATAGCAGGAATTCCCCAGCTAGGTCTCACCCCCCTGTAACCATGCTAGGATGGCAGGAGTTAACAGCATGACCTACTTCCCAAACTGCTGATTCCTTGGTCTCTTCAGCCAATAATAGCTACCATTGTAAGATACTTCCCCTTCCCCCAGCAATGTGACTGGCATTTGAGCACTTTAAAATTCATGACCTTTTAAGCTACATACATCAAATGAAAGACAGCCTTTGTGAGCTGTAGATTTCTGAGCACAAAATGAACTATTTTTGTGGTGGTGATACCCGTCACCTATGCCAGCAAGCCCTGCAACACTGCATATTTATGGACATCCAAATGGAATCACCTGCTTTTCTCAGTTGGTGTTATAGGAAAACGTTAGCAGCAAGTAGGTGTTTCAATTGTTCCTTTTTTTTTTTTTTTTTTTAATCCCTAGATGATGATAGGAAAACCATGCAACATAACTGTTGGCAGAAAGCACGGGCTGTAGAAATGCATTTAGTTTTACTCCAGCAAATTCTAAGTATGGATTTTATTGATTTACGGAATAACATCAAGAATTTGCACAGTTGCATGTTGCTTGTATTGGCCACACATGTAGCCACAGATCTTGGTGATGTGTAGCCATCCTTTCTCTTGGTTCAAGGCAACATACGCTCCTGTCATGGGTGGTGTAAGAACTCCACAAAACCCTCTCTTCTTTTTTTTCCTAAGTTAAAAGCAAAGCAAGAAGAAAAAAGCCAGATGATGCAGTGATAGTAGAAATGCCTTCTGCTTTTAATGCTTGCATTTTCATTCTGCAGAACCATAGTAGAATCATGTTTGCTAATTGTTGTATGGGCTTCCATCCCATGTGTAGCAGGTTTCATGGATTCAGTTTTCATCTTTACTAAGCAATCTTGAGGCCTGACATTATCCATTAGGCGGTGATTGATGATAGCCAGATTCTCTCATACACACTACTGCAATTGCTGGCAAATTTGTAGTATCCTGTCCTGTGCTCTTTCCCAGTGTATGAACCATTCCAAACATTTGCCAGTCATGTTCATGGAGCAATTAGATTCTGAGTGCAAATGCAAACCCTTGCAAAATCAGATGATGGACTCCCACCAAAATACTATCTTGGCAATAAGAAAGTAAAGATAGTACATGATCATTTACATACTTGAAGACGGCAATCAGCAGGTTTACCAGGAGGATATTTGCCACCAAGAGGTAACAGGCCATAATAGCTGGAGTGAGCCAGGCCCCTGGTATGCATGGAGGGAGGCGTTTACCATCCTCATCGTAAAGATTGTCTCCACAAGGAGCTGAATGAAAAAGAGGAAAGGTATTAAAATTGCCTGACAATTGAGAAAATAATTCACATTTATTTAATAATGACACACATATAAAATTTACCAAACGAAATACATTTTGCCCATTTATTTCCAGTAGAAAGTATGTATAGTTTCTATTCCAAAGTCTGCTTTCTAACTACACCATGCAAAAAAATTTCCTGTAATAGTGAACACGGAGGTGACCTCAGGTTTACTGTGTAGTGTAGCTTCTTTTCCAAATGGATTTTTTTTTTCCTCACAAAATACATAGACTCTCTGGAGTAAGGGTTTTTTTTGGAGTTTGGGTAAATGCAGCAAGTTTGTTCTGTCTTTAAGCGCAGAGGCAGCCTATCTAATTTCAAATGCAAGGCTAAACTCTTTTTTGGAACCATTTTGTATTAGGTAGAGTGTTTATGAACCACAGGTTCCTTAGCTGAAATCCCTTTATGAATACTAAGTCTGACAATAAGTTCATTACACTTTTAATTTATGTGACTAGGCAAAAACAGGTTTTTTAAGCTTTCTGATAGTGAAAAAAAAAATCAAACATCTCCTGAAATAGACTTTCAAATATTTGAAAACAGTTTATTCTTTCTTACTGTGGAAGAAAATAGATATTTAGTCTATGATTAATCCCAAAGTATTTTACTTGCTTTTCAAAGATCAGACCTACGTTTTTCCTGTTTATCACAAGGAAAGTATAAAAGGGAAATCAAATGAATCATAGTATTACTCACATGGATCAATGAAAGCGCTGCTAAAGAAACACTAATATACAGGTAATCAAAGGTAATTATTTATAACATGATATTAATTACAAAAGCTTGGCCAAAACTTCTGATGTAACATATATTAAAATATTTTTCCTCTGCTTCTTTTCAAATGAAACTATTTCAGTAGAAAAACAATTCACATGTGAATATTGGGTAAGCCCTATAATTATGGTATCTACTGAATACCTAGGATCTAGTGAAGAAAAAGATTAATGAATGTATTCAGCTAAATGAGATAATCAGCTCTCCACAGAGACTTACGATTGATTTCCATGGCATAGACTGAATGGCATTCCAAATGAACAAAATAAGAAAGGAGGCAGGGAGAGAAGGAAAGAAAACAACAGAACAATATAAGGAAAACAGAAACCAAGAAAGATGATTGAAAATACAGTTATGTCACCAAGAAAAGATAAGCAACTTAAATGTTGTAACAGTGGAGACATATGGTTAGAAACAATGTCTTAGTTAAAACTGCATGGCATTCTGCCATTTCCTTTTCACATTGTGTTCTCCAAATGTTACACAAGGCAGCAAATTCATGATATTAAAATAAATCACAAAATGCTGATGGCAGATGATCATGTAAACTTACAAGATATTTCAGGCAACTAACAAAACTGGTGGTCACTACAAACACAAAGCAACTCAAACTTACCACACAAGATCACGCTGTCAGCTATTATGGAATATTTCCTCCTGATTTTTTATTATTATTTTAAGAATCACCCTGGCTTTGAGTCTGCCAGCTGTTCCTGTTGAATAGCTCTGTTTCCATTAATAGCCATGATACTGCTGTTATTAAAGTACAATATCATTAAAGCCCATTTTAATGGCAGTATGGATACTTGCTTGCCAACCCCTAAATGGTGAGCATAAGAAAAATCACGCTATTGAACAGCCAGTGTTCCCTATTGCTAACGAATATGTTGCTGTTGAATACCACTAATTTCTTGCCCATGGGCATCTTCTAAATGGAGTGAACTAGACTGAAAAGCTTCCTGGGCTGCATTAGGAAAGCAGTTACCAGCAAGTTGAGGAAGGTAGTTGTTCTCCTCTATTCAGCCCCGGTGAAAGCACATCTGGACTGGTGTGTCGAGTTCCAGTCTCCCCAGTACTGGAAAATATCCAGCAAAAGGCCACAGAAATGTTTAAGGTGACTGGAGCACCTGACAAATGAGGCAAGATGGGGAACTGGGACAATTTAGCCTGGAGAAGAGAAGGCTCAGGAGAGATCTTACCAAGGTGAGATTGCACCCAACAGTGGTGGGGAGTAAAGACGACAGCCAAACTCTTCCAATACATACTAAAGGAAGCCAGCTGCGTGTTTAACCATCTGTACAAATTTTGAATATTAACAAAAAACTATCAGTAACACAACAGTGTCTATCTCCTCTAAGATGGATTTTATTTTAATCTGTGCAGCTTTTGTGTAAGAAATGCTATTTCCACACCCATAGCTAATCAAGCAGCTTTCCTTTATTGTTCTGTTTTTCCAAAGATGTAGAAAAGAAGAATATAAGTGATTTATGAAACTGAAAGATATCTGGAAAGTAAATAGATGTATTAATATTAGTAAAAATGTATTAGCTTGTTGTTTGTGCTGTGAGCTGGAGATAAAAAGGTATGTATACTTTTGTCTCCCATATAAGGCATTTATTTTTTCCTTTTTCTGTTGGAATTGTCTATTAGTAAAACATTGGTTCACAGGAAAGTTTAAGAATGATCTCTATTGATTCCTGAAAGTAAACAGAACATTTAATACTGTTATACTCTCTGATAGGTGAGTATTCCAGACTATAACACTCTCACTGTTAACTGAATTGGGACATACAATGAGAGACAGGACATGCAGGTGGGGAACAATAAGTTCTTAGTTTCCTGAGTTTGTCACAAGACAAGAATAATCAATCATACAGACAAAACCACTCTAATTCCAAATTAAAAAACAACAACAACATTAATTTGGATCTGATCATCTGCCTCATAAACAGGAAACAGAATCTTACTATGAATTCTACTCTTACGGTCTATCTGGTCTGCGAACACCTCTCCATAGATCATCCAGTAGGGCATATAGAAGATGTTGCGAGCTAGTCTCCAAGAAGGCTCTTCATCTGGATGCAGGATAGCTTGGCGGGCTACTCCAAAACTCATTAGAACCACAAGCATGATGACCACAAAGTAGAGCATGTCAATCATCTGCAGGGAGACCATACAGAAGGGTTCTTATCATCACAAGCTAGTACAGTGGCATTGGCATGTCTGTTTGCCAACATGCAGCAAAATGATCAAGTCTCACACATTTTCCTAGATAATCTTCCTAATATTATTCTTTAACTACTCCTCATGAACTGAACATACATAAAAATACAGGAAAAAGTCTGAATCTATATTTAAAAAAAAGACTTAAAACAGTAAAAGGTTTGTTATCCCTATTCTCTTTTGTATCGTGTATCACACACAGCATTCCTATTCTGTGCTTCCAACACAGAGTTTTTCTGTGGTTGCAAAGACATGAAAATCATTGTTGTATCATTTGTCCACAACTGATGGTTTTGTGGATGATTCCTACATTTACAAGGCAATTTTTTTCACAGCCCTTATTCAGAGTCCTACACAGATGGAAAAACAACTTCAGGATTGTTATTTAAAATCAGAACTGAATTTTGTTTCCTACAAAGTTCTTAAATACATAACTTACTAACCATCTTTCCAATCATCATGACGTAAGGGCCCAGATACTTGTTCACACCAAAGATATCTAGTACTCTAATGTACCAGAAAATTATATCTACACAGTAAATCACTCTTCCATAACCCATGTAAGGCTGGTTCTGTAGGCGAAGAATTGCTCCTATCATAAATACTGAAATAGCCACCAGGTCAGTAATATTCCAGTATTCCTGGAGCCAAACTTTCACTTTTTGGCTCAGCTTTCCTGGCTCTGACATCAGAATCTAAAATAAAAAATTAACAAAGACATAATTAGGAGAAATGCCAAGCTACATTTCTGAAGTAACAGTCATGAAAAAAGAACAACCTTTTCACATTTAAGAGGTGGCTGGGACCCCCTCCCATTGCCAGCACAATTTGTCTTAAACAGCAATATCTTAAATGCCTAGTTGGAACATTTTCTTTTAATCTTTCTTTCTATTTTGGCTTAATTAAGCCTTTGTTGTTGTTGTTGGAACTTATCAATAACATTCAAACCTAAAGATTTACCCAGTAAGGGAAAGTTTTAGGATATGGGAATGGATCATAAATGAAACTCTCTCCAGTGATGGGCATTTTGGGACTCTGTGGATAAGACAATCTTATACCTCTACAAAAAAGCTTCATTTTGAAGATTATGTGATGTTAGTATGATCAGACTTTACCTCTCTTACTTTCTCTAAAGCCAGTGTCACAATGTAGGAGATGACAATCCATTCCTGGACTGATGGCCACCGTTCCATCCGCACCAAGATGATATAATTAAATAGCATCAAGTAACCCAGGTATGATATCTACAAAAAGGAAATCCTTCATGGACTTTTGTGACATTCATATTAACACTTATAAACACATTTTTTGAGGCTGTGTGTGACAGATTCAGGTGCTGAAGACTTACTTGTGCAAGGAAAAAGCTTTTCTTTTGTGAAGGAAGTGTGGTTGCTACAATGCTCACAATGCTCTTGCTACTACAGCTGTCGCGCACAGTGGCAGAGGCCATGGGCCTCCAGCAGATGGATATGATCCAGACAGCTGAATTATCTCATTCACTGAAATAAGCAGGACAATGCCAAAGCATTTTAAATCAGGCCCTTTGTGCCTGTGGCTTTTTAAATCTACAGCAATGTAATTCCTTTACACCATGAAACCATGCTGAATACTTATATTTGAAATTAAATGGGAATTTTCCTTTTAAATTATTATTACAGGCAGCAGAAAGATCAATATAGTGCTTTGTGATGATGTGCTGAAACTAAAAACCTACATAATATTATAGCATACTAGATATCAGAAGTCCTAACTTAGAATAAAAAAGAAACCAGTATCTTTCATGCAGGGCACACATGAAATTCATGAGCAGTAGCATGAATATTTATTTCTTTTTATTAAAGTTGAGTTTGGCACCAGGTAATTCTTGATGCACTAAAGAGAAAATGAGATAGTTGTAGTTTAGATTGCTTTTAATTATTTAAAAAGGAAAAAAGCATTAAGTCTTAGGGATCTGTGCTTCTGTTGAGGTTGCACTCACCTGAGCCTAACTTGACACAGTGAATGGCAAGCACTCAAACTGCAGCATTTCTTGTTGGGTATTAAAGTGCATTTCAAAGCAGAACAGGATCCAGAGGCCTTTAAAAAGCAAGGGAATCCAGTCTAGTGTGGACTGCGTGACTGGACTATGCAGCTTGCATGGTCTGGTGTATGTTTAGCTAGGCAGAGCCTCCTTCAAAGCGTGTAGGAGCTTTAGAGGGTGACAGCATAAGCTACAGTTACTCGTTCCGTTTCACTGTCTAAGCATTTTTCTCTGAATAAAAAGAGCGCTTTACTCATCAGATTCCATGAAAATCACTATTAAGTATGTATTATGTGGTTATTATTTTTACACTGCAATCCTTTCAGTTTCACAGGCATGAGAAAAACAATCACTGTCAGCTTAATCACCATGACTTACTGTGTAGAACCAAAATTTGACAATAGGTGCATTATAGAACTCATAGATCTTTGTTCCAATTGGAAGGCTGTTTTGTTTTTTATTTCCATTTTCTTCATCTCCTTTTCGGGAGCCTGTATCCACATTTGCATCCTGAAAAAAATGAAGTTGTCAGTTTTCACTGATACACATATTAAAAATAGCAGCTTTTCTCATTTATAATCCCAGCCAACTGTTAGCTTCAAAATGCCTCCTCTGAGCAACAGACCTCCAGTTGTCTTTTGTTAATATACAAAATCTCTCAGCTATAGTCAATCTATACAACTATACAGATATTTTACACACCCTGAGAATACATCCTATATACTTCCAAAACCCTTCACTGATTCTTCACAGAGGCAGTTGCGATTTTAACCTCAGTGACCTACAGCACAGAGAACTTAGAATACTGAGCACTCTTGAAGTGTTAGAACTTCCTGATAAGCTCCAGTACTGACCACATTTTCGTCCTCTTTTTCTTTGCCTTCTTCATTTTCTCTTGATGTCTGGAAAGAATAATCATCGTAACTGCGAAACTCTAGGAAAAGGATGGTAGGAGGGAAGAGAATCCCCATTATAACCTGTACAACAAGAAAGAATTCAACTCAGACTGCAATACTTGTTTAAACTAATAGTTTTCATAAAAAAAAGGCTAATCCCATTAAAAAATATTTTCTTTTGCATAGTATTCAAGATACTCTGCTATCCTTAGGCCTACAGAAGTAATAAATGTGTAGCACCTACATATTGTCAGTAAGCTATTGTATGAAAAGATGACACTGGAAGACTTTCCATCTCTATGAATATGCAGCATGTAAAAAATAAAAATAAAAATCTGTGCTTCAGTATTAGAGCTGAGCAGAGCAATTCCATGGAATGACATGGTGGCAGTGGGAGGAGGGCTTTAGATTTCTTATTGAACTTTATAGTTACTTTACTCAACTATTAGTTTTTAACAGTTAAAAAAAAACTTGTGAAAGGAAATTTTGCAGATAGTACCTGGAGAATTCTTTTACTGTACGAGAATGCAAAGATACAGAAACACAGGCATGAGTTGCCAAAGTACAGAAAAAGAGTAAGAGAAGAGAGGAATGCAGGTAACAAAACTAGAACATTAGCAGGTTGATTAATGCTTTGGAGAAAAGGGAAATCAATGAACAGATTTAGAAATCACCATGATGAAATCTGAAAGGCAGACTCAGGCCTGAAGATTTTAAATGGCTTTAAGTGGCAGATGCGGGAAAGTGGAAAGAAGTTGAAAATGACAGAGGGGGTGCAACGTGTGTGAGCGACCTCAGGAGCATGACCTGGGAAGGGTGGCAAGGCAGTCTGACATGGGGGGATTAAGAAAATAAGGAGTTGAGACTGAAGGCGGCATCATCATGATGGACCTTCATGTGGAGGATAGTATCTGCATTATATAATGAAGAAAATAATATATTCACCTAAAAATGCAGAAAAAAACAACAACACAAACACTGGTCTATTTACAATGTGATGAGACAATTGCACAGATTTCAATCTTGACTCTGTGTCTTCTGGTGCAACACTAGTAAGAACCTGTCCAAGTCTGGTTCCTTTTCTCTCTGTCTTCATTGTGTGGACCCCTAGAGATCTTTTTGCTTTTTTTCCAACTAGTTTTTAATTTGGGATTCATGTTTTAAATGAACAGATCTCAATATTTATTGAAAGCCACAACTTTGCTCTCAGGTTCCAATAACATTAAGCCTTCCATTGGTCATTGTCATGTCATTTTCCTTTGTCATGGGATAATGTTCCTTAGACTTCCTGAGTTTAGAAACAAAAAATAGGATATTCCACGCAGGCATGTTCTGAAACCATCTTTAATTAGTAAGCTAATTTGTTCTATGTATACACTATATATAAGTAGTAATATTTCCCTCATATCTTTGAGAGTAAATGCAGAACAGAAATACCTTAAGTCCTGGGTTTTTCCGCATACGTAGTCGCCCCATCCACATATCTGTTAAGAGCATCTGACTGCATGTGTGAGCAATGAAGTCCCTGTGTTTAGCTGCCACAGCCAACTTCAGGCAGGTAGAATTACTCCAATTTTTCAGTTCATAGGTCAGTAGTTTCATGGCAATCTGCTCATCATGTTTGTAGGACTGATCCAAGAGCTCAACTGCCAGCTGGCCAAAATCTCTGGAAGATGCAAGGTATGTCTAGTGAAGTCTGATTTAGCAATCAGTATTTGCTTGCATTTGGGATTTTCATTCTATTCATATAGGGTTATATGTTCCCATACACAAAGACAAGAACAACCGCGTCTTGAACTTGATTTGGGACAGTCTACAAAAATTCCAATCAAATTTTTAGTGTCTGCAGACTATTGGTATAAGCTTATACCAATAACATCTTTAGACCACTTTAACTATATCATCAGATAGCCCTTAATTTATGTGATCATATCTTGAAAATAACATTGTGAAATAAAACTAGCTGGTTTACAGAGAAAGAAGCTGAAGGAAGAATGCGTGCCATCGGAAAAAATGCAAGTCTTCTCCTTGCTAGTGCTGCCTTCAGACTCTGAGAACAAATTTTGACTTGTTTACTGTTGATAACTAGGCTCCAAGTCACATTCAATGAACCTACAGTCTAGAAATTAATTGTAATCTACTAAAAATCTAGCTTTTCAGCAGGTCCAACAACCCCCTCTATCAGGTAGACACATACTTTGCACCATGTCTACTAACTTTGAGTTGTTGTCCAGATCCTGAGAGATGTCATCCACTAGTTCACTCTCAGAAGACTCATGGGCCATAGATTTGTAGAGCTTACAGGCAACAAGTGCCTTGGCCATGGTTTCCTCTCCTCGTTGCCAAAGGAAGAGTGCCATCTTTTGCCGTTTCATCAGCACGGCCCATATCATAAGTTCATGAAATGGATACTGAAAGCGGCTGACTTCTGGGTCATCCACATCGATGTCAATCTCTTCCTCCTTTTTCTTCTTCTTCTTCTTCTTCCCTTTTGTGGGAGGCTCATCATCCTGGGAAGAAAAGAAGCTAAATTGTTCCTATCAATCTTTAATAGCTAATCTGACAATGGCACCATGCACAGGATGCATATTGAGAGGTTATGATATCATTGCTTTTTTTTGTTTTGTTTTGCTGAAGCAAATGATAAAAAAAACCTACAAAGAACATGTGAAAGAGCATGCACTGGGCTAGCACACATGTTAATGTTCTATTCAGAGAACCATTTCTTGCATGCTTAACTACAAGTCACCATTTAGGATAAGTACAGTAGAATCCTATTGTTCTGAAGCCATCACTTTACACTGCACCGTAAGTGGATCTCTACCACGTGTGTAATTGCACCAGTTGATTTCCAGTGAATTAATATTTAATACACTCTACTGCAGTGTAAATGGAGCTTTAGCAAACCTGAATTCACTGTGAACGTTCCACTCTAAGTTTTTATTTGGTATGTCTGTATCTATTCCAGAAGAACAGTGCTGCATATCTGACAGGTATCAAAGCAGTCTGCAGATTTACATACAGGTGGACAGAGTGGTTAACATGCAAACAGAAAAGACAGGCAGATAGTGTCCTTAAGAACAGCAAGATACTAAAGGGAGTGTTCACCTTTGAATAAGCAATCTCCTCTTATGTATGCTGGGCAAACGGAAGGTTTAAGTATCCCGTTTCTTAAAGGGATAGAGAGGATAGGCCATTACTACAGGAACCAACATGGAAGTAACTGAAGGGAAGTACTGACAATGAAGCAGGATCCTGAAGGGAGAAAAGCCATGATTGGGTAAATTAAGGTTTAAATAATGTAGGAAGAACATTGCATATATAGGTGTAGACAGAGATTATCATTATTGTAGGCCTTGATTCCAATCTCAGAATAGGATTGCAGGTAAAAGCAATTACCATCCTTCAGAATCAATTTCTGTTCATATAAGCAATCTCAGCCTAAAGCACTATTTTATGACAATTACAAACTTAAACCCAAATTCAGGGTTCAGCCTTATGCCCCAGGTTTCCAAAAAAACCTTCTTCAGTTCAACAATTAAGCATGCATTTCTCTTTCAGCAGTTCTAAGAACTGCAAGTGGTGACCCTGGTCTCTTACAGAAAATTTAGGGGTCCTTAACTGCATGAATAAATTGCACGCGAATAAATTGTAGAGCACCTTTGAAGCACAAAGCATAAAATCTCAAATGGAGCAACAAAAGTCAAGTACTCCTCATGCTCTGAAAGGCAAACTAAAACAAAACCCTGGGTAAGAAAGAAAGTGCCAAGGAGCCTAAACTTCTTGTTTTAAAGCTGCTAACACTGGAAGTGAAAATAAAAATTGGAGATGCATCAAATTACTGACCACTTCAGTAAAAGAAAAGTTCATTTTTCATTTCAACATTTTCTTTTAGAAAGAGGGAGTGAGCTACACCCACTATCAAGTGCAGAGAACGCTTCAGTTTGTGCCACATAAACCACTTCCCATTGGATGAAAGAGGAAAAATCAAAATTTGCATTTGGAGAAGCATTAAGTAATCCACATGTAATTAAAACTGATCAAACATGGTTGCACCTCTGAGTGGCTGAGCTTTTGGCTTTGATCCATCAGAAAATATGAAGTTGAGCACAAATTAAATTCAACTTGAACTTTTCTTTGTGGAGAAGAAAGCTTATCTGCTGGGGGAAACAGAAGCTTTCATGTGCAGGTAGAGTTCACATCAAATATAACGCTAGCAAAATGTACATGTATAGTGTTCAAATACTATCACAGCACTAACGAAGGCATACTTCATAGAGAAATGTCCTTAGCCTCTTCAGGTACATGTTCTCCTGCTATGTATAAGTACATTTTTCAGAAACAAAAGCAACTGTCTCCAGAACAAAGTGAGCATTTAGGCATCATCCCAGACTTGATCCTGATCAACTCAAAATTTCTGCAGACTGGCAGGTAATTGAGGCAGGTTTTGGACTGAAATTCTGGTTCAGTTCCATCTCATATTTACACACCATGGTGTCATCAATAGTAGCAAGGATCTTTTATAGTGGAAGACAGCACTTAACATGCCATAACACCTTGTTTTCTCATTCCACTTAAATGTTTTGTCTATGATAAAACCTCATTTGTGCATTAATTGTTACTTCATGGTTTAAAGAGATTTGACTATAAGCAGCACTGTTGGACTACACTCTCTCTTCAACATCATCGGTGTTCACATCTGAATGATTTAATCTACAGTACATTCCAGCATGAAATGTGTTATTACATAATAATGCTGAAAACTGCGTGTGGATTACCATGCAAAGCTTTAAGCAGCTATCAAGACCCTACCCATAAAAAAGTCCGAAGTATTTCATAGGCTGTTTGCAAAACACAAGATCCTCTCTAGTTACAATTTACTTTAAGCCATGGTAATAGTAAAAAAGCTAAGAGCAAGAACAGATTTGTACCAAGAAATGCACTGATAAAACCAGTATTTTACAATAAATCCAACTTACCTCCATCCCTAGTAGTTTAAGAGCTTTCGGCTGAATATTAAAATAGAAAAGAAAATTAGTTAGATGGGAGGCAAAATTCAAAGACCAAAAAATACCAGGGAAAAACACATTTTCATTAGAATTGCTCTTTTAAATAATTGTATCAATAATGGTGCAATTAATTAATCTGCCACTTAATTGTATTTGCAGGAAGGCAATGGGTTAGAAAAATGTTTTCCATCCTGCACCCAAGTGAAATATTTTGATTCAGACAAAATAATTAAATATAATTTAATAACGGACTACTTTGAAAATTAAAATCCTAACATGTTCATGTTCACAAAAAAAAGTCTAAGCAGACAAAGGGTAATGAACTGACAGGAAACGGTAAAAAAAAAAAAACAGGTCTTCAAACCTCTCATATTTTCCCATAAAAATATTCCTTCTGTTGTATTATGAAATCTCTGCTTTACATTTTCTGTAAAAGGCTTATTTGTAAGTTCAATCAGATAGTACTACACTATATAGAGATACACTATATCTTGGCTACGGAATAGTTTACTTGGGGTATGAGTGGCCTTCTGACCATCTGAAGCAATTGCTTTTTGTAATTACGTTAGGAAGCTTCACTTGATCTTCAAACCTGAACCAACCAAACAAATAAGTTAACAAAAAGAAGTATTCTACTTGCTCAGAACAGAATTTTTAACAAAGCAAGGCCTGTGCTTGATATTCTCAAAATTGATCCATAACAACAAAATGCTTTACTGAGACTATAGTGGTTTCTGCGGGATATGATTTATGCTCAGAGCAGTTCCTTAGAGGACTCATTTAATTACTTGGCAAATAGACATGGAAGTTTATTTTCTACAGTTTAGAGCTCAAGCTAAAAGGTCAAGCTACAGCTTAAAGTAGGAATAAGTACATATGCAGACAGGACAGATACAAATCCTCGGATTGTAAACTACTAAAATAGGAGGAAATTTACCTTCAGGTCAATGTATTCACCACCTTTTGGGCCTTTCTATCCTTTAACACGGATGTGTATAGGATTCTTATATAGCTTCACTATCAGAGTTTCAACATCAGTCTTACAGCACTTCTTTAGCATTGGACATGCAATGTTTCACAACGATAAAGGAACAAAGTACTACCTATTTTTACCATCAGTATGATGGCCACATCCAGAATTAACTCATTCTTACCCTTTTTGGTCCAAATAAATTATTATAAAGGGTCCGAAAACTTTTTCGAGTATAGTTGCAGCGATAAGCTCCACCCATGAGATATTCAAGTACAAGACCAATATCTATTAGGCTGATATGATAATCTGGTGGAAGATTTCCCTACCAAAAATAAGCAAAATAAAAAACAAAACAAAATAAGGACTTGGGATAAGAAAAGATAATATACATTAAATTGCCTGACTAGACATATCATTTCATGTTTATACTGGTACAGTGGTAATATTTGTAGCCACTGGTCTCAATCTCTCAATATTTGTAAAAAATTAATGATAACCGATTGATAACCAATTCACATCATGAAAATTTGAGGGCCATATTTTTTTTATTTTTTTTCCTGGCAGTATTTAGAGTTGAGGGCAGATTTTCATTTCTGATTTACTTGTACAACATGTCAGTGTCCATATAAGCACAAATTATTTGCAAGAGTTAAACTGGTGAAATTAAGTAACTTTGTACTGATCATTATTCATCCAGTATAAAAGCATGACTCACTTATTTTCACAGTGAGTGTCAGGCACACATTATATTTTATAGAAACTTGTATTGTGAAGTAATATTATCTACAGAGTTGACTACAATGCAGAATGATTTAGATTAATATGTAGCCCAGAATCAAAGAAAAAGACTGTAATTTCCACCATCACACTTAAGAACTTTATAGTTGCGTTAATTCTCCTAGAACCACAAGCTGAAAACTTTACTTCATTGCTCAGGCTACATCCTACAACATTAAATGCTTCTACAACGCCACTGAGTAGCTGCTACAATGAAAGAACTATAACCTAAGCAAACACATCACCTCCATGTTAACCCAACTGAATCCCCGAGACTGTCGCTGAGTGAGTGAGCCATGAAAATGCAATGAGAAGAGATAGACAGAAAGCAGAATGCAGAAGAGCATTAGTGACACTCAAAAAGACAAACACTGAATGAGATAAACTATGAAGTAGATCACTACAAATTACACATGAAGCCAGTACTGCATAATTCCCACACTCAAGCCTCCCCAGGATAAATGTGTTCTTTCCAAAAAGGAAGACCATTCATTGCAGTTACATTTTACTGAATAAAAACTCCAGAATCTCAAAGAGAGTAAATATCTAACAACAGGTTTTATAATTACCCTGTTAATGAACTAATTCATATGTCATGGAAACAATTAACATATATAGGACTTGTAGCACTTAAAAACAGAACAGATTTTCTCCCAAGGATTACTTGGGAGAAAAGTAACTGAATAACATAGAGGGAAACAAACAAAAGGGAAGAAATTATGTTCTGGGAAGTGGGGCGCCCAGTAAACTTAGCAAGCCTTTCCTTTCACTCCTCCTTTGTAACACCGCATTGGGAGCTTTTTGTGGAGAAGAAACAGTATCAAAATCTCAAATGATACAATATTAGGAGCTTTACTTTCCATTGCTTTTAAGTTACTAGTAATGCAATACAGCCATATCCAAATTAGACTGACACCGTTATTTACCCCAAGAAATTATCTGACTTTCCTTAACAGCTACCATCTCCATTTTAAATGTCTGTTTCCCCCCATGTTGTGCTTGCTTTTACAGTTGACTCATATTGTTAATGTAATCATGCAAACCTAGTGCAGCTGTTAAGCTTACCTTTTTCACATCTCTAACTAGCAAATGCAGTGTATTTGGAGGGCCCAATCTCTGAAACAGAAATTATTCACTGTCCATTAGAGCTTCAATAATTCATATTTTTCACAAACACAAATAGCCCTGTAAGAAGAACTTTAGGCAAGTACATACCATCACATTTTAAAGGGGTGAAAAGAAGGAACTGGGCTAAAGTGACAAACACAATATTAATCGAGAGTTGTATAGTCCCTTTCTTATAATGCTTTATGTGGTAGTTCAATGATCTTGATTCAAGTCACAGCAGTTTTTGGTACTGTCTGAATTTATGCTTTCCAGTGGGAGCCATAAGGGATTAGAGGACTAGACTTAAGTTATATGTTGTATGAGTGCTGCCCTGGACCACCTGCCACTTAAACGACAGTGAGAAAAACACTCTAGAAGTAGTCATGTTCTGGAAGAATTTGCCGTGGTTTGGGTAGGGAAGAACTTAAATAAAGAAGGCACGATGTCCTGCAGTTTGGGGAAAAACGTTTTGTTTTTCTGGGCCACAAAGAAAAATGATACTGACTTATTGGTTCTTTAAATGTTCTTAACTTGCATTTTAAACACGTCATTACATAACAAAGTATAACAGCTTCTAAAAGCTGCTACAATCTCAGTCATCAGGAATGTGCCTATGTAGGGAAACATCAGGACACTGTGTGTAATAGCAATGGCTCCCTCTACTGCTATCCAACTTCTCTGTACTGTCACAGCTCAGCTTTTTAGAGACCAGTTTTTGAAGCATGTATCAAAAGGAAAAGAGGAAAAAGGACATCCCTATACAGTAGCAAAGATATCACATGGCATTTTGTTACTCCTGCTCACTCACAGTATTATAAAGTTCTTCCAGTCGAGGAATAGTGAGGAAGTGTTGCATGTTAACTCCATTCTCAATGAGCAGCTTCACGAAGTCCACTCGATCCAGAACCAGTGCATCCAGCATAGCCTGCTCCAGAGAATTCACCTGAATTGCAGAATGGAGACCATGTGACTACACAAGCACAGATGATGTGGTTGGCCAACAACCACAAACATTTTCATTAGGAGTCCCCAAGTTCCCAAATACATTGATTAATCTCTAAGTGAGAAGGAATTTAGAAAATGACATTTTACCCTTGTGCAAATCAATACAGATGGTATAGCTTACAGGTGACTTTAGCAAATAAGACTATAGCTTTCCAGTCATCTAATTTAGTATTTTTATCTAAACCAGGCTTGCCATACTGGATATATTATGTGACAGACAAACTTACTTGCTTAACGTGGTAGGAAGAAGTTAAAATAAAAAAATAAAATGATACTATATACATTTAATAAGAGGTTGACATAATTTACCTGGTAACTCACTTATGTATCATCCACTCAACGTCACTCACAGAGAAAAGGTAACACATAATGCCTGCAAATCATTCAGGAAAAAGCACTTCCTTTTCCTTCAGCAACTCAACTTTTGGCTTTGGAAAATGGTCAGAAAGTCTAACAGATCTTCTCTTAGTATGGTCTAAAGGCTTAGAACCCATTGGGAGAGGGGAAAAGCCCTTGAGCAGCAATCCTTTAGACACATGAACTTGAATTTAGACAAAAAAAATGCTTTAACCTACTGGAAATGGAAAATGAAGCACTTAGACAAGGCAATGCTTTCATTTGATAAATAATGTATACAAAGGAGGATGATGTTCACTGATATCCTCATTTCCTTCTGACAAGTGCAGGGAAGAAGATTCAGCAGACAGGCACTGACTTGTACTGTTGTGGTGTGGCTGCATGTAGTGCACACTGGATGAGAAATGTTCCTGTCTCCAAGACTAAACAGCACCCCTGAACAATTCTATTGCTGATCCTACAGAAACGTGCAAATGAGTGTTCTGTAGAATAAAAATATTTGCCCTCTCTCTTTGTTCATGAGAATGGCTTAAGCACTTTAAACACTAGTAGTTTGGATTACTCAGTCTCTCATACAGTTTTACAAAAGGGTAAGTCCCACCTGCGTAAACTAATAGAAAGGCATACAAGGAGGTAAAAAAAAAATACTCTTGAGCAGTTTTAATACAAATACTTCCAACTCACCCAGTTAAGGAGTTCAAGCTTTCTTGGATCTGTTTCTTCTTCTGGCTCTTCTTTTGCTTTTCCTCCTTTTTTCTTCCCTTTTCCTTTCCCCCTGGCTGCTTTAGTCTGAGCTGCTGGAGATTTCTTTTCCTTCTCAGGGGCTGTACCCTCAGTAGCTGTAAGGCTTCCTAAAGGCTGTATTTAATAATGCACAAGTATTAGAAATCTCATTGATCATACAGTGATTATGTCACTGAATACACTCCTGTTGAACTCGCTTGCCAGTCACCTCTTTTCCTATGCAGTCAACTTAAAATTATCATTTCCTTAAGTACAAAGAACTTTGTGCTTTACCTTTTTTATTAAAAACTATTATCTCTAATGCAGTCAATAACACTGCAAGTCAAAGTAGTGAAGTAGATAGCCTGTGGTGGGATTTAACACAGAAGATTTCTCTCTCAAAACAAAATCAGTGTGAGGGGAATAGACAGTACTCAATCAGGAGACCCTTCAGCTTCTTTGCTCTCATGTAAAGCTTTAGTTTTTGAAATAAATAGCAGCAAGCAGGGTAGGAGCTGGATCAAAAGACAACAAAGATGTTGCATAATGCCAAAAAGTATCCATACTGCAGAGGCTGAAAAGGGGATGAAAGAAAGTCCCTAACTAGTTAATTTATGTTCTGCAAACAATATTTATGCTTATGCCTTTTCAGACACATCTACTCTTTGCTAATGCCTTCCTCTTTCTAACCTGCCTAGCCAAGACATGGAGGGACACATGCAAGTATTTTGAAACTACTTGTCTGTGACTTGGAGGCTTAAATTGCTCCAGCTAATGCTTAGGTTACACAACCTCCATGTACATGAAAACCAGATTAAAACCATCCGTGCTGTGCAGAGAAAACTAGAAAAGCAAGCCTATTTTTCTGTTGCTGTTGCTTTTCAACAAGGCTTGTTTCCTGTGTTTTTGTTCATCTTAAAAAGTCTTCTCTGCCTGGCTACCATGAAACCATTTGTGAGCCTCGATAAAATTGCATCTGCCACCTCACAGCATACGAAAGCTGAATCTTCACGACTGAAAGCAATCTTCATCAATTAGAAATTACAATGCATCAAAATTGGCTAACAGTTCCCACAAATTGTTGCACAGTATGATTATGAAATAGGACAAACAATAACTGGATTCAGTTCCTAGATGGTATTTCTGAATGTAAGTGCAATAATTGGGAGATTGGGGCATTCCCTCCAAAAAATATTTTATAGTAATAACACTTTATAATATTTAGGATCATTACATCTTCTCTGTATAAGCATCTTAATGAACCTTGAACACTAGAAACAACACATTACTATAAGTAAAGGAATAGAACAGCATGTACAGTTAGAACTTTAATGATACAGGCTTCTAAATTAAATAGATGTCAACATTATATACAGTATCCACATGAATAGCGTTCCTCTGAGAACCATTTTATTGTCTAGTTTCCAGAAAGACATCTAATTAACAAACTGCCTTGTACTTCACTCTGTCTCTCTCTTTCATGCTAGTTCCTCATGACACTTTATAGTAATTCGATAAAAGATGGTTCAATCAGTAGAGTAAAAAGCATCAATACAGTGCAACATAAAAGTGGCTTAAAGAGAGAATTTTAGTTACACCAATAAACAAAGGCACTGCACTGATTCACCATTGACTGCAACCAGTGCAGCACCAGTTCTAATATTTTGAGAGAGAAAATTCCATTTCAGGACCTAAAGTTTTACTAAGGTTCTGCTTCTTAGTTCATTTGGCACAGCACTGCCTACCAGAGGCCTGTTTCCAGCAATGGTTTCTTTTGGTCATCAGCATTAATCCAAACTGAGATTTTCACAGCTGTTAATGAAGTGAGACACACAATTCCTTCTAAGCAGCTCCATGAATTTCAGCTTTGCTGCATACTCTAACAGTTAGCTGGGGACTCTTAACAACTGCTAACACATAGCATTGAGACAGTCTGAAGTCCAGATTTTGTTTTTCCTTTCAAATCTCACATGGAATCTAACTTAAGGTTATTTTTCTGCTTGTTAGGAACTTGTTTTTCTTTTTTCACCGAGTTTAAATTATTGCTATTTTATTCAAGTGACAATGCAAAGAAGTTTCAAAACAAACAGGTGATTCTTAATGAATGAGATATCCATACATCAGCATCAGCTTGTCATAAACCAGAATTCAATACTTTTCCTCTTGCCAGTAAAATCCAGGGAGAGAATATGTGGCCACTTATTTTCAATTGTTAGCAAATAAGGTTAATGGTTGGACTTGATGATCTTAGAGGTCTTTTCCAACCTAAATGATTCTATGATTTTATGATAAATAATATGGTGAGGAAAACTCTGTCTTACTGGCCAGTGGTGTCCGAAGACAAAGATTTGGCTGCGTGCAATGTCAACACGATTCCAGGCCAAAGCCAAGCTGAGCTGGTCTGGAGCAGATGCATTGGTACCTAAAGAGAAACACACACCAATATTTGGTATTTCATGCACAACGAAACAAGGTTGGATAACATTCTGCAATTCACTTCCCCAAGAATTAGAAAACAACAGGCCTGACTCCATAGCCTATTACCATAAGAATGATTCTACTAGAAAGTAGTAGATGCATCAAACCAATTTATAACATCTTCCATTTGACCCCATAATCCTAATTTCAAAAGGATTAACCAGACCATCTCCCTGTTTCCCTTACAGCTCCCATTTTGTCTTTATATTTTGTTGCTAAAGATAGACATTAAACTCTCCTAATAGACTCCTCCTCTCAGCTCCATTGGCAGATGCCGTATATATGATTAAAATAATTCCTCTCTTTTGTCTCTTACGTAGCATTAGGGACACCAGCGTTCCCATATTGAGACTGTTATCAACTACTATAAATATGCAGACAGAAAACAGATGTTGTTTCAGCAAACATAACAGGCTCAAAATAAATTGGTAGCTAATCCTAAATTTGCCCTAAGGCTTAAAGAGCACAATCTGAGGTCTGAAAAAATCTACACTGCCTTTTAATCTTCCCACCATTTCTTCTAGCTTTATTAATATATGCCAGAATTGCAATAAGATGTGTTGAAATATCAATACAGCTGTTGCAGCATTCCCATTCCAGGCCTTCAGGTCAGGGAAGCCACACAAAATTTTCTATCTATTTGAGCTAATCTGAATTTTAAGTCAAGGATTTTCAAGCTAGTACTTGGAGCCCAAGCAAATAAAACAGACTTCAATATTAAGAGTGAACCTCAGGCAGTGTATAGGACTGTCTTTAGGGGATCAAATTGTGCATCCTTCCTTGAAAACCCACCTTTGAGGAGAGCAGTTAAGATAGACATCTCAATGTCCTGTTGCCCTTCAGACCCCATACGGAACACAGTGATCTAAAGGACAGCATTAAACCAAACACACAGAATTACAGCACATGGAAGAGAGACACTAAACATGTAAATACAAAAAAAGAGCAGAATGCTGAAGCTTTATTATTTTCTAAGGCTTGAAAATTTTCAAAATATACAGTTCCACTATTTTTTTTCTTTGAAATTGCAATTTTACAGTAACATTGAATTAAACTTTTTCAATAAGGTTATTGTAAAAAATCCTTTTATTGGTAAATGTGGCAAGCATGATGAAATTCTTCACCAAATCTCTGAATTTTCACAAGTGGAGACAAAACTGTCATACTGAACAAATAATTTTCTCAAAGTTCTACTACATTCCAGTAGTACTGGAAATGCCAGCTTGGAAATGGAAACACTGCTTACCTGAGAAAACTATCATAGCATTAATTTTATTGACTATAATACTCAAATATTTCTGAGTTCTGTGATATGCTGCACATTGACAAACAAAAATCCAGAAACAACTAATAAGAAAAAGCAATTATTTCTAGTCATGTTTGCTTAGTTGAGTCCATTACAGTTCACTCCCTTTAAAAACAGTAATTCATATAAAACTTAGCCACTGAAGGAACTAAATATTAAACAATCAGAAATACAGAAGCAGAATAACCTAATATTCTATGTTAATTAAATTAATTCTAAATACAGGCAAAAAGTAAAAAATCCTTCCTTTTCAAAAAACATTGGTTCATAGTAGATGCCAGTATTACATACTGGGAATGGCAATCTTCTTGAAAGCTTGAATAGATTTGGCACACACATGAAGATAAACGTTTGCCACAGTGACATCAGGAGAGAAAAGAAGTAAAGGAAAAGTTATATTAATGAACAAAAAAGCAGACAATATTATCAAATGTAAATCATAAGCCTGCTTCAGTTGGTGTCTGAATTTTGCTGAGTAGACCAGGCCTGCTCTGATGAACATTTTAAAATTTGCAGCAGTTTGGCTACAGCAGCTATTGGCTCTCCTTTCTCAATCAATTCTTCTAAGAAGGCTGGCTCTTACAGTCAGCTTAGCATAATGATGCTTACTATCAACGTGACTTCTGATGAAGACATAAGTAGGGAAGCAATCTTGGCACCATGTAAATATATCAATAGTATATTTACATTACTCAGACAATCTAAAGATTTCATATTTGGAACCCTTAAGAAAGGCTTTATATAATAATCAGCAGAGCTAATCAATGCTAATCAAACTTCTGAATGCATAAGTAAAATATGAACAGATGGACGTCTATTTGATTGTAGCACAGAGTTGCGTTACTAGAAAATGCAATATTTGTCATATTCTATTCCAAGTGGCATTTGCACCTGGATTAATCTTTAGAGAATTTAGTTTTGACAAATGTATCCTGCAAAATTGCATGATCTGGCTTTTATGAACCCAAGAATTTAGTAGTATCAAAATATGATCAAAATCAAGGAACAGAGATAAAATTCAAATGGACCTTCTCTTGCAAAAATTCCCCCCATGCTGAAGAGAATACAGCATCAGATGTAATGAACCTTGGTGAGAAAAACACTGGGGAGAACTGGGGAAGAAGGGAAACACAATTAGAACAGACTGCTCTGACACTGTACAGGATATGGGAAATCACTTACTGACATTTAAGAGCTTTGTTACCTTGAAATGTATAGATATCTAAGCAAGTATCCCTTGGCAGCTGAAATGAACATTACAAAGAAAAGCTGGAGAGTATGAGACAATACCAAGCATAATCTAGGGAGAAATGACAGCTTTATGAAGAGAGCGGAGAACATGAGACTGGTAGAAAGTCTGCAAAGAACCTGGTGATTGCTTGATACAAATTCCCACCCCAATCCTATGTCATTTCAGTTGTCATAGAACAGCTTCCTGGAAGGGGTCAAGAATGGCTTTGTAGATTAATCCTGAGAGAACCTGATCGTGTTTTTTTCATGTGTTTCTTAACTCAGCTAACAGACACCCCACTGAAAAGAGTATGAACTATAAGGAATGCTGCATTCAGTCCTACCGGTTTATTGAAAATTGTAAAGAAAAAAAATCACATTATCTTTAGGGACAGTATTAAACTTGGAAAGAAATCAGTTAATGGTTTGTTTCTGAGCTGACCAGAGATAGAAAGCATGGGCCCTGTGGAAGGAAAACATACTTAGATACAAGGGAGCATGAAATACCATTTCCCAAAGAAGTTATAAAAATCTCTATTGTCTCAGCTTCATGAGAAAAGTTATATTAATTAATTCTAATATTTTCTTTATAGTTGCTTGTGCTATAGGCATCACTCCTCAGTAACAGAATTAGGCATCTCAAAGAATTAAACTGCCCAACATTTCATGCTTAAATTCAATAGCAGGTTGTTTGTCTGATTCCTGAAACATCTGAGTCTGAGAAGGCTGTGGTAATTCTCTCCTGTTTCTATCTATAGAAATATGTAACTTTTTTTTTTTTAGAAAAAGATAAAAACACCAGCTATACCAGTTCCAGTTGTAATAAAAAAAATCCATTATACTATTCACGTGCTATTAAAGCACTTGCTTAAGGTTTGTATAAAGGCATGAAATGGAATTCTACCAGGACTCAAGGGAGAGGTCATATTGACATTTATTCACCAATTAGTCAAAGGAAAACACTCAAAGACTCACTTCGCCTGTAAAGGCACAGGCACAGTGAACACTATTTCCATGCTTACAGATGACAGATGTGAATACTGAAGATTTTCTTTTCCTGAGTGCACTTTTTTCTGCAGCTGGGTTACTGGCAGGAGTCTAAGTGGTACAGTACATAGTGGCTACAGTACAGACCTGCAGCAAACCAGGATCAAGCACAACTGGGATCTTCAGGAACACTTCATGTTTCAATTGCTTTTAAAGACTCAAATAGCCCATTTTATTGGCATGAAATCCTTCTAAAAAGTAGCTACAGTAGAGGACCACAGCTGTACTGATGTACCCTAAACACTTACTGCTCCTAGGAATCCTTTTTTCAGTGGTCTTTCCTCTCCTTTCTGAAGCTGATGCTTTTTTAATGCATTAATCTAAGGGTCTTAGTCTGCCTTTTGGAAGTCTATACTTGGTCTCATAGAAAAAGACTCCTATCACCTAACACAGGAAAAGAATCTGAAATTGGTTTCAAAGGCTTTCCCGAAGATGAAATCCCTTTCTAAGTCCAGGTGTCCAGGTTTATGAATGAGTGATTGTGTATATTTATGAGCCTATATGAAGGAAAAAAAAGGTTAAAATGTAGCCCTGTGAGAATGACACTTTAAAGTACTTTACAAAGATCGGTCAAGGAAATTATCTTTGTGAATTACTTTTATAACACTTACAAGTTCCTTTTTTTTCATGCATTCCATAAGAATGATGAACAGCTGATGAGCTTGATTCCTGCTGTAGTTGAAGGTTTTCTGGATTGTAACTAGTAGCTGGTCCCTGAGGGATTCACTTATTACCCTAAATGAAAAAGGAGACATAAAACATTGCCAGAATTAATACATGTTAGGAAGGTCTACTGCTTGAGAAATATTTTTTCATGCACTAGTGCAGTGACTTGATTTTGAAAATAAATGAAAACACATAGGATCTCTGCATTCAGTATGGGTAAGGCTGAGGATTTCATGAAAAATTAACAGTAATCAGGAGATTTATACCCAGACTGGCACTTATGCATCTCAGCACCTCAATATTGATTTAAAAATCAGCAGCGAACTTGAACCATCATTTTGCCCATGAATATCATATCTGTATTATAAGGTAGCTCTTATTCTTCCTGTGCATGTATATATACACTTTTGTTAAGAAGTTCAGCCTTCAGCAGTACACTTAACTGGACCCCTTCCTTTGTCTCTAAACACTGCAAGTCCCTTTAAGTATAGCCGGAAAACCCAAACTATTTCACACTACTGGTATGTCACCTTGGTTACTCTTTACTTCTTAAACATAGAATTTATTTGCTAGAGTATGTGAAACCTTGTAATACCAACTGGGAAACACACAAAACAAAGGTGATTAAAAAAAATAGATTGAAAACATTGCAGAAAAGGTCAGAAATGTTTGATCTCACAAAACAGTCTGAAATAGAGCCCTTCAATCTCACTCATTTCCTAATAAAACACATGTATTTTCAGATGATAGCAAACAACACCAGAAGGCATTCAAAGCAATGACACAGCCGAGCCTGCCAAGTGCAGTAAAATTCAAAGTTCATTGTTAAAAATGATTCTTTGTAATGTGACAGAAGGGATGCCAGAAACTTCTCATTACAGACTTGCCTTACCAGGTGAACACATTTATCTCATCATCATTATTAGAAAGGAAAACTGGACACCTCATCATGTGTACTGGGAAAGAAAGTCATGCAGTGAGCAGATCTTGTACAGATTGATCCTAATAAGCTCTTTCAGTTACCTGTGAGCTGATGGGAAGGATGGATAAGAAAAAGAAAAAAAAGAAGCAGGCAAGTTTGATCTAAGCTAAGGAGGCTTGTTCAACAGAGAGAAAGGTGTTGAATCATAAATAGCTGGTAGGATTAAAGCTGTACTATATGCGTACATCCAGCAGAGCTGTTTTTCCAATTCAGTGCATGACATCTGCACTGATCAACAGTAATAGTTGTCTGCTTAATATTTCATCCAGTCTAAGTTTCAGTTAAAAAATTGAAAGTATGTCTCTGTCAAAGAAACAGAGACGGTTTCTTCAGAGTAACGAGGGTGTGCTGTACCCTAGTGAAGAAAATACATTACATTTTTGCCTGAATCTTAATATCAGGATTCTATATTCAGTAGCAACAGTGGAAATTGGGAACACGTTCATTTGACTGGGAGAAGCGATACTGAAATTAAAAAATGCAATACTCTGCTTCCACTTGGAGTATTTGTTAGGAGAGAGCTTTTACTCTGCAATGCAATGAGCTTTCTGCTGCAAATACAGGTTTTGAATCTTCTTTAAACAGACTGTATTCTACCAACCAAAAGGACAGACAGCCAATCATAAAAATCACAAATTCCAGAAAACACTTCAGTAGAAGCAACTGTTACAGCAGATAGGAGGGCTGTGAAGCAGAACGTTCCAGACAACATCCTGTGGCACCAAGCAGCACTAACTGCCATGAACAACTGTCAAAGAAGCAAGAAACAGAAAGGAAGAAAGCCCAACATCTCTTCAGTTGGTCTGGCAATCTTGGAGCACCAATGTCATTCATACAACACAGTAAGCGCAGGCAATACACATTTTGAAAATATGTGAACTAATTAACCACAGTCCCGGCCTGAGAAAAGGCCAGTTCTTGGGAACCACTTGTTTTCTCACTTTTAAAGCACCCAACCCAGCAGCAAGTATAGTGCAGCAAACTTTGATGGAGCTTGTATGACAGTGTATTATTGCACTGAGACCAAGCTTATTTTAATGGACCATCAAACACATTCCAAGTGCTAACAAATTCCACTCATTAACACCAGGCCTAAGAACAAACAGGCACCAAAAGCTGACTACCAGCAGAATACTTCTGTTAGAAGCATTTTGTCCCTGAGCTTTGTTTTCATGAAGCTTTTAGAAAAGCAAGGCATTGTGCCCCCTGAGCAAGATGTAGCTTTGGTGAAGATCTCACAGTCTTACCCTCCTTCTTCTGAATACTTGTGTGCAAATGACAGAATATCAGATGCTCGTCCACTACCATCACATATCACAACAGGAAGAGGAGGTTCTTCTCGTAGACACTCCAGGACAATGGAAATAACATTAGGACCACCTTCCACGATAAGTCCAACAACAGGAACACCTTGTCCCAGCCCTGTAAAAACAGAACAGAAACAAAAAAGAAGCGTCAATAAAACTAAGTTTAAGAGGTTGATATGTTAGGAAGGGATATGATTTGGAGAGATATTTACAGAAAGATGTCCGTACACCGTTTCATAACCCCAAATAGAAAAGTGTAAGATATCTCTTTGCCCTTGTAGTTTAACCTGGTGGGAAGCTAAGTACCATGTAGACATTTGCTCACTTTCTGCCAGTGGCATGAGGGAGAGAACTGGGGGAAACAAAGTAAAACTCATGAGTTGAGATAAAGACAATTTAATAGGAATGAAAATGGAAAAAATACAAAAAACAAGTGATGGATAACACAGTTGCTCACAACCAGCTAGTCCCCAAACAACAGCAGCTCCTCTGGCCAACTCCCCCAGTTTTATGGTTGAACATAACATCATACAGTGTGGAAAATCCCTTTGGACAACTTGGGTCAGCTGTCCTGGTTCTGTCCCCTCCCACCTCCTTATGTACCCCCAGCCTCCTTGCTGGTAGGGCAGTATGAGAAACTGAAAAGTCCTTGACTTAGTGACTGAAACATCATTGTGTTATCAACATTATTTTCTTCCTAAATCCAAAACATGGAACCATACCAGCCACTATAAGGAAAATTAACTGAAATGTTTGTCATCTTTTTCAATAGACACCATACAGAGATAAAACACCTAAACATGATTCTGCTAACTTCATTATCTTCACTGTGACTTAGATGGCTCCTAAACCACTGTGCCTTTGATGCTTTAAGTCTTCATTGGTTACCTACAGGAAGTCTTCAGTAAGGTGACATACACCTATGCTTTCTCATAAGATAAAAAATAGGAATTCAGTCTCTTTATCATGAAGCTGAAATGGCTGGCCGATGGAAAATACGACAGCTGAGCATCCCTTTGCTGTCCCTGCCTCACTGTGATCTCCAGGCATAGGATGACAAAGGGAAGCCCACAGGTCACAGGGTCTCAGTAGCCTCGGTCACGAGATCACTTGGGGAAATGAGGGACAAAACATTACCTGAAGGCTGACTAATCACACTATTATAAGCATTTGAATTCAGTTCTTAATCTGTAAAAATGACCAGTGTTTCGTAAAGATGTACTTTTTTTGTACAGCTGAGTTCGCATTTTTAGCCTTCATTCCTTTCTGAAGAACAGGAACATCATGAACAGTAACAGCAGAAGCTTCCTGACATCCTCCTGTCAGTATACCCCAGTTCTGATAAGGAGGAGTCACAGAGCCTGGGCTGGCCTCTGTGTCCATGAAATCCTTAGTGATTCCTGCTGAGATTTCCAGAAGAGGTGCCTGCGCTTGAAGTGACTAAAAAGAAACAACACAACTCCCTACATGTTGTTACTGGTAAGTGTACTGCAAAGCTTCACAGAACTCAACATTTCTACATGTATTCCCAACTAAGCCCCTCTTGCAACAAGTATCACCAAACACTACTTAACGGAGAACCAATATTCCCAGCCCCAAGTGGTATTAAAAGAAATTATACAGAATATCTTGCCTCTGGGCCCTGACTTCCTTATCTTCCAAGCCAGTGCTCTTTTATAATGTTACAACTCTCCCAGCATTTCTGCAGATGACAAAGACGAAAAAAGCAAAGCCATGTTAGCCATTTCGAATGTCTGTCCATGGGCAACAGTGTGTGACACTGTCTCCATGCTCAAAGGCAATAGGCATTATTTTAGTGAATTTAATTTCTTAAGCTAACTGTAAGCAAAAAGCAGTATTTGAAGACTTTCCAGAATGCTTAGATACCTTTTGGCAGATCTCTAAATGCATCTTTAGTCTTTAAACAGCTCTCTACTTCACTTTTCTGCTCTACCGTAAAGAGCACTTAAACCCTATTAGAGACTTTTATACAGTCCAAATGCAATTGGCATTCTGAATGTTTTGTTTTTCTTATTTTTATAGGCATACACAGCTTCTAAGGACATCTCTCAGAAGTCAGAAAGCCAGCCGGTGGAACTGATGTTTATTTTCCCACACTTTTTCATTAAAGTCCAGAATCCAAGACTAGTATATTTTTTGACTGTTTTTAATTTTTTTTTTTAACTTGCTGGAAAGCCACAGTTACTAGCATTTCTTATTTATTTAGTACTTTTTAAAAAGTGTTTTTTCCTCAGAAGTTTTAATGAAAAATGTCTTTTAAAATATCTATTTTTTTTCCTAAATAATGACAAAAACAAATCTCGAAAGGTGCTTTAGAGAGGATGTAACAACTAGCAAAAAATTTAAAACTGCATGGAACTCTAAATATAAAAGCACTGATGAGAAATTATCTCAGTAATTGCTTCAATAAAAATCAAAATTCAAACCGAGTTTATCTGGAAGATCACAGACTTTTGAGTGTGATATTTTAAAAGAAACAAATTCATATACAAGAGAATAAAAGTTAGTATAAACATAACATTAGTATAACATCACCCTATTCTGTGCATTTACAGATGCTTAAAATTCTTGCTAGAAATGCAAAAATACTTTGTGTTTTCTTTTCCTTAAATTCTTACAGCTTTGAACCCCCACCTCACTTATTTTTCAACTTTTCTTCATTTCTTTATGTGATCCTTACTTTTCTGGGTTTTCTATGATGTTAGATGTGGGCTCTTTCATCTAGTTTAGTCACATAGTCCTGATCAAATTCCTGCTAGGAAGAGTTGGAAGAAACATTTAATTTCAATACCTTGAAGTATTTCAAGTATTTCCCTCTACCCTCCCTTCTTCAACACATTATTTTTACAGTTTGCCCCACTGTACTTACGTGTATTAATTTTCTGGAGGGAAATGTGTTTTTCCAACTGACGTCGTAGCTTTACTTCAGCTCCATATTTACCTAGTGTACCATTGTCTGCCAGAATGAAATGTGTATGGGAACTGTTGAGCACAGAGAGCTTGCTTAGAGGGTTTGACATTGTTTGGTAAACACGTGTTACCTGTCAAAAGGAGAGGTGCACCTAGATTAGAGCTACCACATAAACATGAAAATCCTCTACAACATTCAACAGCAGCACACACTTTATGAGGAAACAAATCAACCAGATGCTTAGAATTGAAAATAGAGGAGAATTA
Organism: Oxyura jamaicensis; assembly: GCF_011077185.1. Taxonomy (NCBI): domain Eukaryota; kingdom Metazoa; phylum Chordata; class Aves; order Anseriformes; family Anatidae; genus Oxyura; species Oxyura jamaicensis. Next base: position 5,640,209 of record NC_048902.1, read on the forward strand.
GAAAAGGAGCTAGCCTTTACACTCAAAACTTGAACTCTTCACAGCAGTGTTTTCACTGGGGAATGAGTCACATCTGTGCATTCTCCTGCATGTTCACCTATGCTCATTGATGTACTCTCCTTTATCACTTACTGTCTTACATACTGCTATTGCTGCATTAGAAAATACATTCTCACTTGGAGTCACTAGTAGTTAATAAGCCACTGCTGAGTACCCACCTACAATAAAGTCCTAGACACAGAAAGGCACTTGATTTATAAAACTCAGCATAACCACACTGAAGGTAGAACCTAAAACCAACTTACACCACAGAGGTCTCTACTAGTGAAAGTTATGGAAACCTCACTAGCTCCTTATGCACTCTGTGGTCATACATGACATCCTCTCATATATATTTAAACAACAGCCTTTCTTCAGTAAATTGTCTAATTTCAGCTTGTAGGCAATGCTTTAGAAACAGCGAAAATACTAATACTACAAATAGATGAACTGTGTATTTTGCTACAGAGCTGACATTGCTAATTACAAAGGAATTTCCTTAAAACACTTACATCTTTTCCTATCAGATCTTCCTTGTTTTCTACAATGCCCCATGGTGCAATGCCTATGGCACAGATTCGCCCTCTGGATTTTGAAGAATGATCTTTCAAGGCATCTCCCACATGACGAATGACACCTATAGATACAATTCATTGAATTAATTCTTGGTACTTTTAAGAAGTTACCAAATAACAGAATTTTCTCCTTGCTTCTCACTGAGCTCCCTACTTTTCTGCATTACTTTCACTACCTAAATTAATATCTGTTCTTTATAAGAAAATACGCAATGCAGACAAACACATGCTTATATTTTGTGTAAATCTTATTTTTTTTTTCACATCCTTGTTCTGAATTCACTCAAGTGTTTGAAAAACTTATTGAGTTACTTACCACAGCGTAATCTGTACCAGTAAATGGAATTACACCATTCATTGTACACAATGCTGAACACATATGGAATGCTATCACTTTACAAACTTGAGGTCTAAGCAAGCAAAAAAGCACAAGGGTTATCTAATAAATGTTTTTCCACTACAAAATTTATTCTGAACAATCATCACCTTCCCTTAAAGATATTTTATCTTTCTTGTAAAAGTAAAGTCAAAGGAGCTCATTTTTATCTTGCATAATTTTCTGAGAAATAATGCAAAGATTTTTTTCATGAGGATAGTGGCCTAGAAATATTATAATGAAAATCTGCACCTGATTGTTCTTTGAATATCACTTACAATCCATATTAAAGAGAAATTAATTAGAAACCAACTGGTCTCCAAACATAACAGTATATAATTAGTCATCAGAGCAGCTATCTTTCAACGCATCTTCCAAATTCTGCACATCAAATCAACACCATGTTTTTGAGAGAATCCATGAAAAACACTAAAACCTCCTGGTGGGGTTATCTGGAGTTATTCTACACATGATGTCTTAGATATGGTCAAAAAGGAAACAAAGACACACAAAACTTTTTCAGGTGGCCTGAAGACTGGAGGAAAATGCAAACAGGAGATCACAATGTCTCCAACTACTGTGGCATCATTTACACCCAACTTAGAGATTTGTGTTTCAAGATCGTTAATTTACAGTAATTCCTTTAAGAATAAATACCTCATATAATTACAAGACAGAGTGTGGGTATTCATAGTGATAGGTGATCCAGGGAGACAGTGACTCAGGGACATGCCATTTAAGATGGATAATCAACTGATCACTAACTCCCAGACAGATCACACAGCCTAGTGGCTCAGTCCTTGGCTGCATGAACAAGGAAGCGTCAGATGGAAGACGACAATATGCTAAGCATGTTTCACTCCAGAGATTAAAAGCTTCATCAAGCACTGTACCAAAAATTGCAGTATTTAAAATTCAAGAAAACTGTTTAAATAAATTAGAAAATAAAAAGAGAATTCAAGGCAGAGGTGTGATAAAGACTGAAGGACTAGAAAAATGTGACAGTCTTAAGGAACTCAGCCTGTGTAGTTTGATAAAAGCGCTGTGTATAAAAACAGGCTCAGGAAATAGACTTCTAGTAAGAGAAAGATCTATGTAAAAATAACAATATTTTTTAAAAACCTAACAGATAAAACAACAGAGAAAGTTAAATCTAGGCCAATTCAAAGTAGGAGATTTCTTAACTATGAGGACAATTGACAATATATCACATCTAGTCATAGATCCCTTGCTACAGCGCTCCTTTCTTGGTCTAGTGGCTAATCACTCATTCATGTATACTTAAATCTTCTGCCTTTGGGAAAGAATAGTAGCTGAAAATGAATGAATTCTTAAGTAAACTAAAAGTTCTGGGAATAGCTTACCTGTACTAACACCTCCAGTGAAAATCCAGGCTCCGGTGGTCATGGCAGCCTTTATCAGACCTTTTCCAAACACTTGCTTCAGTTTCGGTTGCATTTCAAAGTTCTGGAGGCCCCCATGGACAGAGATTAAGAGTTTGGGCAATTCTAGTTGCCAGTCTTTCACCATGAGATGCAGCAGAGAATCTGGTTTGGTGTCATATGACACACGGATATACTGCAAAGACCAACACATAATATTATCCCTCTGTCAGCCCTGTAAATTGTCCATTGACTAAGCACAGAATGGTTACATTAAGCCACCCATCTTGAAGGAAGAGTTTTACAACTATTAAGCAACACCTTAAATGTACCTACTGCTTATGATTAAAAGGAATAGGTTGAAAACTTTCATTTTGCTATTCAGAATATACCATTCGCTTCATGAATTTTAAAAGCACCAATTTCCTCTCCCTCCCTTCAAAACTGACTGCAAATGAATGATCCAAAGCTCTTACTACAAATCTGCACTGTTGGAAGCTACCAATTTAAAATGACTGGAAGGTGTCATTCCTAAAATCTTGGTTTGACTGCCAAAGAGAAGCAATGATCTTCATAAGAAATGGGAAGCCTATGCTACATTTATCCCATTCACTGTTGACATACATTTCCATGTCTGCAGCAATGCTTTTTATTTTCAGTTTAGTTCTGCCATTCTGATTTCTTTTCAAACTACTACTCTATGAAACAAAGCTATGAAACAGACTTGGGCTTATTTCTGCTTTAAAAACAGCTACTAACAAAAATAATCAAGCTCTCCCATATATTTTAGACAAGTTTTTGCAGTGTGACTGCGTCAACTGGCAGTCTCAGCAGAGAGAGATAAGAAAGCAAATAGGCAAAGGAACAAATCCAGATTTGGATCCGAGATGCAAAACAAAGATTTTTTGTAAAAGCTTGAATTGCTGTTACCCATTGTTAAGGAAACTGAGAAGTCCATTTTCAAGCTCCATGAAGCCTCTGTCTTTCACGAAAGCTAAATTCTTCTAATAAGGCTAGATAACTTCTAATTTTATTAGACCTCAAACCTGAAAACAACATCTAAATCCATTCTGGGTTATTTGGCCCACAAGCTAACAAATCTAATACAAACAGATAGAACCTTGGGCACTAAGGTGTGTCCCCAGCTGATATTCACTGACAGTAACTTCAATGAAAGTGTTTCCCCAAGACATTATAAGGTGCTTTCTAGAACAATATTATTTTTTTTTCTTCCCATTTCTCTCTTTCTCTTTTTGAGCATCCTCTCCACACCTTTCTTCCTTTCTTAGGCAATAGAGCCTCCATTTTCAATGAATTATGTACTATGTGAGCTGGAATCTTACTAAGATAGCAGATGAAATGAGTACCGAGTACCTTAGAGTAGCCCATGCTCCTTACCATGGCCTTATTTGAATGTCCTCCTCCCTGGAATTCAAGGTTTCCATAGGCATCAGTTGGGTATGTCTGGGTGTGTTTGCTGACAGACCATTTCTCTGGTTGAGCTTCCACTTGCTTTGTTTCTTCCCCATTTTTATTAGCTGTTATACTTGGAGGAGGTGGAATATGCTGGTTAATGAGCTGTCCACAGCCGCACCTGAAAGTTCAAATTTGAAGCAAATTTGAACACAGTATCCACACTATAGGTTTGTGACTAAAAAACAAATCAGAAATGAGATTTTCAATTTATCATACCTTGCTCTACTTGAATCATAGAAACAGGTCTAGGTCATATCTTCAGTGCTAGGAACTAACAACTCACTGCCTCTCCTTACTGCACAGCCTTATCTCTCTGTATAGTACATCCCATAGCTCTGTACCGACTGGAATGCAGTCACATCTTGCACTTCTGTTGCCCTTTAACGTGTCCTTAAGGGCAACGAGTAAACTTGGTCTCACTTTCACCTATATAAACCCAAACAGAGCCCAGTTTCCTTAGTATTAACTTCTCTGTTGGCTACTGCAAAAATTTCAATGGTTACCTGCTAATGTCTTTGCTGTTGGCAATTACATAGATGCATTCTCTTTTTGAAAATGTTTTCTCTATCCAAGCCTTTTGACCCTTAAAGGGAAAAAAACAAGAAACATAATGAAACAGTTCTGGGACAAATACAGTAATATTTTCATCCTTTAAATACAAGCATTGAATTCAATAAATCACCTTAAAACATCATATACATCTACCCACAAAGCAATTAGGTGATGTGAATTTTCTATGACTTGGATAAAAATAAAAGCTAGACTATATGTAAAAACCTTTATGTACAAACATGGTGGTCTTGCAAGTACAATGGTTATCTGAAGCTCTACCAAAAATGCATTTGCTTCTTCTTATTTTAGCAAATAAGAAGTGGACTCCAAGTAGTACAGAAAAACAGCGTAAGTTGGGACATAAATAGATTAATAGTATTTAAACCAAACAACATGTTAATACTGTTCTTTGTATGAAGAAATCACTTCCTAAAAAACTTTCCCAGTTGATGAATTGTCTTCTCAAACTCATTTTTTCCCATTTTAAATTAAGTTCCAATCATTCCAAAGGCATTTAACTCTGAAATGAGACATGTCTAGAGGAGAAAAGTGAAAGAACATTTGACAGAAAAAGGACAAGCTCTTCAGGCATGGTGTTACCTTCAAAACAGGAAAATTACCTCGAAGACAAAATAGAATCATATTGGCTGGGTCTGCAAACCAGATTTAATTAGACCAAGCTCACAATCATTTTAAACAAACATGCTGTAGGCAAGCTAGAACAGAACCATGGATCTGCAATGCTGTTAGAAAGCTTATTCTGAAAGTACAGTCCAGTTAGGCCTGGGAATGCTGAAGGGAGTGAGTTCAGAAATGGCTACAAGCCAAAGTTTCCCATACTGTCTTACTTGCAAACTCTAGGGCTTGTCCTTGCAGTCACCAACAAGGTAAAATATCATCATGATGGCAATACTAAACAATATTTAGTAGTGAATTTGAAAAAGTAAACTCAAAAGCAGCCCCCTTACATTTTAAAGGAATAAAAAATGTTAAAGCACACTCACTATTTGACAGCATGGATAACTTTGCCTTGATGATGAAAGTTGCTTCTTCTAAGTTTGGATTAGGGAATTAGAGTCTTAATTCATTTTTCAAGGAGCAAGCAAATGCCAAGCACACTGCTTCAGTTTCCTCTATGAAAGTGAAATGAAACTTTTGTAGAGGCAAAAGCTAAAAATGCCATGTAAACTTTCAAGGTTCCTTCAACAACAACAACAAAAATGGACTTTCCTAGAGAAAGAACTGAAAACCTTACTGATTTCCTGACTAAAGTCATCTGCAGATTTCTGCCAGCAGAAAACCCCATCAGGCTGTCTGGTAATAGGGGGCTGCTCCATCCCTGGACTAACTACTGCACAGACTACAGCATGATGAATTGAGGGTGTGGTAGTTTCTCATTTTTTCTTGTCTGAGGCTGTCTCTGATGTTCCTTTGTTCGTTGACTTGTTGGGTCCTGTCTGACTTTTTCATTTCCTCCAATATGCCTGAAATAATAGATTACTTGAAGTTCCCTCACTGTAAGTAAGTTGCAAACCCAATTCCATGTTTACTGATAAAAGCTTCTGCTCCATGAAAAAGCTGCCCATAATCTGTCCAGGTAAGCAAATATCGGCCTCTTTCAGGTGCCTCTCAGCCTGAATGCCTTGACAGCCAGTGGTCTAGGAGATTTCTGCTCTTCACTCAAAACAGTTACTGATTTACCAAGACAGAACCGCCTCATTTCATTTGAAAAGCAACTGTTCACCCGAGAGGGGAAGAGTTAAGAACTCATTAAAAAAAAAAAAAGTTTATGTAGCTTACAATGTTACCTTTTTCCCAAACGACGAAGCATAAATTTCAGGCATTTTGCATAAAGAGCTTGATCATAAGCAAAATTTGAAGCCAGAGGATATTAATTTTAGTATCTAAAGGCAGAGTGATGTGGTCAGCTGTCTTGACTCATTACAATAGTCTCTCTTCAAATGAACCTAAAAAGCCTTTGTTCCCCCAGATATTTCAAAGGTTCTTTTTACACACTTTCTGGACAGGCTTGTAAAAGATGACAAATTTTAGTGATAATATTATTAGAAACAGAGCTCAGAAAACATTTCAATTTTATAGCATTAAAGTCTAGTTATCAAGGTGCAGTTCTAGCAAGGTAGAGAAGTAAACGCCCAAGACAGGGAGATCCATGAGGCTCTGTGATAGCAGGAGGTGGGTGACTAGAGCAAACACAATTTTCCCCTTTGGAACCAGATTTGGCTAATTCACAGGCATTCAGGCAATTCAAAATATTCAGACAGCCCAAACCACTTTGTATGACAGGAATTAGACCAGTTTTTTAAAATGGATCCCAAACCACACAGTATCCAAATTCACTGCCAGTTTACAACTACATGTTACATGTGCTTATGCAGACTGTACTAGCTTATGGTCTTTAACGTTATAAAATGAGCTTAACAGGATCCTGTTACAGAGGTCACACCATTTATCCCCCCTTTTCTGCCTTGTTAAATATACTCATTTTTTGTCTGAATAAAATTTTAGACTTCTGTGTGGTCTTTATTAACTCCTTGACTGAGGGACACAAATGCCCAAATCAATCCCACATTGTGAGAAGCACTCTTCAGTACACCACTGCTAATAGATTCTGCACATTTAACCGGTCTGTGCAGAATACTGGAAAATGTAACCTAGAAATATCAAAACAACTTGGATTTTTACACCACGTCATTGATTACTGCTTTACCTCACCGCTTGTCAAAGAACAAACTTTCCTATTTCACGTGTTTCATGTAAAAACAATTCATTAGCAACTGGATTAAATCACAGACTTAATATGTGTTTGGCAAGTAGCTTTGCATCTTGGTATCAAAAATGAGCTCTACAGTACAGCTGAGCTCTCAGCTGTGCATTCATTATTAAAAACCCTGCCTATTATCTACAGCTACATTGAAAAAAACAAACAAACACATTTTATTCTCACACCTAAAAACCCCGTTAAAGCTCAGTCACTACAGGCTCTACAGTTGGACAATGTATTATATGCTCCACTGGCTTATTTTTTCAGTGCTAATGAGAAGTAGGCAAAAGCAGGCATTACAGATCAGGGGAAATAAAAACTCAGCACATTTGGTCAGCCTTTGAAGTTTCACTGCTTTTGTCTGTTTAATCTGCTTAGCCAAAGCTTGATTATAATCCGATGCAAATACTTGAGCAGACATTCAGCATCAGAAAATGGGCAATTTCCCCACTTGTTTGATACAGATTCTGTACTTTTCTCTCTCTGGATTGGAATTTGTTTGTTTGCTTGAGGGAAAATGTAATTAGACATACTGTCTCTTGCGAGTTTGAAAAAAACTAGAGCATTTTTTTAACAGCCTTGGAATGGATGAATCCTGAAAGGACTACGGCAGATCAGCTACGGTTTTCAGGCCAGGAGCCAGTGGGAGTATTAGGCTGACAGACAAATGGGTGCTGCCAGCAAGACAATGCCACCAAAAATACTGCAGGTTTTCCACTGACCTCTAAGAAACACAAAAAAAGCAAGATCCCAACTTGCTGAGAGAAGTGAAGTTCAAACCTTCTTATTACTGCAAATCCTGAATGTACTTATCAGGGTACTTATCTTGAAAAAATGCATACTTCAGATGTTCAGTGGCATATTTGTTCTCCTTTATGAAAACTGACAACAGGTCTCCTAAAATAAAAACCAAACCACTGCTAATTCTTGGTCTTCAGCCTAGAAATCAATATATTGACAGGAAACAGTATTAAATAATAATACTAGGTTTTATTACCCCCTTCAATGACTTTTTTGGGTCCTCTTAGCATTAAAAGAGGGTATTTGTCTCCTGTGGAAAAGACCAGAAATCAGTGTTGTTAGTTTATAAACAGATTAACAAATGAGTTAACAAAAATTCAAGACCCTAAACAATCTCCTTTCAAGCATTGCCATTAAACACAATAATTAGTTCCATTAAGACCAGCTGTCCTGGGAATACCACAAACGAGCTACGTTATTTGGTGAGAAACATGCATATGTAAGGCTGCAGACATGCAGTAACACAATTAAGGAAAATAATCTCTCACCGCCACATACAGACAATTCCAGTTTGCTGCTGAAGTAACACGGAATTTTATGTATTTGGCTTCGTATATAAGAACCATTCAATGAACCAGCAGTGGGTCTGAATTTCAGGCTATACTGAAGCAGGGTTGCAGGCTCTGTTTCACTGCAGCTTCGTGCAAGAGCAGCAGGGTGGGCTCTGGGCCAGTACCCCTTTGGAAAAAATCCAGGGTGGGGAATTAATACAGGACAGCAACCTCACTGGAAATGGCGTGAGACAAACTCACGCTCCATTGTGCCACCAGAACCTGTGAAGGTCATTTGCCACATAAACCCGCAGGATAGCAGGAGTATTTAGTGTCTGCATAATCATAACAATAAAATTATTACCACAGGAAGTGAAAGAATTTGTGGAGCGGAAGGGGATCAGGGATGAGAGTTGAATGTCATTGGAACACATCCAAAGCCTAAACCCAACCAGACCTAAAACCAAACTGGTCAGACCTCTGTCCATGACCTCAGACATCTGTCATGTTCCCCAAAAAGCGATGCTCCTTGCAACAGGGACATGCCCTTGCTGGACAGGCTGGCATGCTTGAATTGCTGCTCACAGAACGGGGTGGGACTTTGGTCCTATCTGGCAGTTAGAAAGCACTTGTAGGAAAGCTCTTTGGCACCTGTGGCCCTATTAAAGAGCACACGCTCCCCAGCTGCTGCACACCAGAGAGGCTTTGCCTGCTGGGCAGCAGACAAGGAGGCACGCAGACAGCAGTGCTTGCTGCGCAGCGCCACGGGCACAGATGCAATCAGGGAGTAGGCAGGGGACCAAATGCGTTATGCATAATATAGGGCAGGCTAAATCAAGCACAGAATAATACAAAACTGGAGCTGGCTGGGCAGCAGCACTCACATCTGTTGCAGTAATACAAATTATTTTCACCGTTTTAAGATGTGGACTGATGACTGTCAGTTATAGAAACATACAGCTGTAGCCCTGTTCACATCACCTTACCAACATTTTTTGTGACTCAGCTTGCAGTATGCTGCAAAAGGTGGCACCACCAGGGAAGTCAAATCTCAACTCTGTTGCCCAATTATTTGATTAGAATGATCTATAGAATTAAACTGGAATACTCATGCTGGATTTCAGCAGAGATATTTGTGTTGATGAGACAGTGAGAGAAAGAAATAACTGGAGGTGGAACGAAATTCATAGTGTGAGCATGTGTAAGCACAGTCCTGTTCATGGTAGAAACAAGTCCTTTTGTAAATGCCATTCAGGTAATCACATTCAGTTGCCTTTACCTAAGAAAAAACAAATGAGAACTCCCCCCAGATAAACAATTAGGACAAAAAGGAAAATAAACCATTGTATCAGCAGAGACTGGGCCTTACCCGGACCTTAGAAATTGATACTAGAGAGGTTTCTACTTTAAACTTCTGTAAACTGCTATGCACCATTTTTCTTCCCTTTGCAGGGATGGTTTTCCCAAGTACCCAACTAGTCACCCTTTAAGGTGATCTGATTATCCTGTGATGGCAGCTCCACTCTTCTGGGGAGACAGGCCCTTTTCAGAGGGTCATAAATGGGACTTCTGAAAGCACCAGCCCTTCACTAGCTTATATGCAGTGCCATGAATACACAGCTTCTCAGCTTCTAAAGTGGACTTGACTCATGTCTGGCCAGCAGTACTTGCAGTTGTTCTCATTTACATATATTGATGCATCATCCCTAGATTGATTCTTCTCTAGTTCTCTCTTTTTCCAGAAATAAACATCTTGATTTCTCTGTAGCTGAAGAAATCTTCAAGTGGGTGTATCTGTGATGTATTTCCAAAGCCTATGAACCATCCTTCCATTTCAGATTCATCACAGAAATGTATGAGGGCTCTCCTATGCATCCAGTTTGCACGGGATCCTGACAAATTTGCACAAGACTCGGCTCTCCAAGCTGTTGGGATCCTTTCTTACCATATATCTTCAGTGCTCATTAGGATGTTACTGGTGGGCCAAAAACTGTTAAAAACATGGGATGGAATCATATTCTGGAACTGAACTCCAATCAGAAATGACAGAAATAAAAATGTTATGGGAGATGCCCTTTCTGTGTGAAATAAATGCAGCCCTACCCAGAAGAAATGTCTTCCCAATAACAGTGTTCTTACTTTGAGAAATATACTCCAAATTATATGATGAATGCTAATAGCCACTGTTGTAGACACAAACTGATAAAACTTTACTGAAAAAAATGATCATTGCTGAGAAAAGACAGGACATAAAGCCACAATGTTTTTTATTTGTCTTATGTCACTAGGGAACCAGACATCAATAAGGTGCCCAACTATAAAACAACTTAGTTTCACAGGCTGTAACTAAGTTTCCAAAGCCCTGGTTTACATGAATTATATCAAAAGCAGTGATATATACAACAAACCATAGTTTTAGCAATTATGAGAATGTGAAGTACCAAACAATATCTGCAACAAAGAGGATGCCCTAAGTTGTTTGCTAATAAGCATAGCATTAAAAAAGGAGTGATGACAGTTTTAAGATTCTTTCAAAGGAAAGCCTATTTCCTCAAGACAATTCTTATTCTCATCCCACTGCACTTTTCATATGGTTCAAATTGAACCCATGCTTCTCCAGCAACCTTGTCAGGGAACCGTTTGCTCTGTGGATGAGACAAACGCAACACAGGCAGGATGGCAGACCCCATTAGCAATATGGTATTTCAAACACAGGCCAGAAATCACTCCTGCTGCTAATGTGGAAACCAGTAAACAGTCCTTCATGTCTTCATTATGCTTTGTGGTCCTGACCTACTGGTGAGGCAGGCAGCAAATGTTTGCTGGAACAGGAGCAATCACTCTCTCCACTTGATTAGTTTAGGGATACAGACTACAAAAGGAAGTAACGAGCTCTCATTTCCCAAAGTTACACAATTCTGCCACATCTCCTAGAGATGCAGCTCTTTCCCAGAGGCTTGAAATGAGTAACGACTACAGCCTCAACATCACCGCAGACCTGGGTTGCTCTGACACGGCTGGATATACCCAACTCTGGCACAACGTCCATAGCCGCACGTTAGTGAAGTGTGCTGGCTGAGCACTGGTGCCCTACTGCGAGACAAACGCAGCTGCTTGGGCACGTAACCATACAGCTAGCACAGCTAACACCAAATGACCAAACAACCCTTTGGAGAACAAAGCTGAAAGGCTCAGCTCAGTGCTTGCCTGCAGAGAACATACCTTGTATGGGTGTTTTTTTAAACAATTTCCTTTGCCAAATGCAAGAAAAGTCTCAGTGGCCAGGTTACACACCGTACCTACCATGTTGTAAGATAGCTAAAGAATTCCTGCAACAGCTCCACCCTACCCTGTACTGTGCCACATTTCAAGGACGATATTTTCTAGGAAATGGTAACAATAATGTATAGACTCAATTTGTTACCTACTGCAGTTCCTTTATTAACTTGTGGAGTCCTCCTGGTGCCTTGAGCTCCTGTTCTAGATCCTTGGGAGATGAGGAACACTTGTACCTGTACTGAACTTCCTTTCTGAGATCTGTTTTGGATTTTTCTTTTCCCAAAACACCTTCAGTCTGAGGCAGACACTCCAGTTTTACTCCAAGCACCTAACGACTGGCAGAACTGTAAGGAACACAAACCAAGATGCTAGAGGAGCCAGCCCTTCCTACAAGCAAACATTCTCCAGAGGCCCCATATAGCTCAGTGGGTGAGTAAGGAGGGAGGGCAAGCAGCCTCTGACAGTATGCTAGCCAAAGTAGCCTGGCAATTACTGTTTTCCACTGTAATTCGTTAGTAATTCTTGTTTGAAGATAAAAGACAACCCTGGTATTAGGATTTGAGGAGGCTCAGGAATGGCTTCTGTACAGCAGTAATTACCTGCCCTAACATAAAGGCTCTTTGCTAGGTATGCTTTTAAAGGAAGTTAGGACACGCAAAGATATGTATGTGGGACATGGTAAAGAGGTTAAAAATACAATTATTCCTCTGCTCTAAGAGTTTACACGTTACTAATTCAGAGATAACTTCTATAAATTTTCTGATAAACCAGTTAATAGTGCTGATTTTTCACACATGATGTAATGGTATGGTTTGAAATCCTATTATTGTTCTCAATGAAACATTGGAAACCATGAGAAGAAAAAATATTTTCCAGGGAATGACTGCATGACGTGTAAGATACTGCATATCTCTGAAGAGTGTCTTCTAAGTGCACAGTTGTAATCAGCGCTACTTCAAATGCACAGTGCACTAAACTTGTAGACTTCATGATATTAACATTTTGCAGATGTGGTAAAATAAAGCCATTGTTTACGGCATATTGCTAAGCATGTTAATAAAATCCTTTAAAATTGCTCCTAAGTAAAAAAAATTCTATAATCACAATATGATACAATATATGCATACCCCAGATGTCCCTAACATCTGGAGATGCTGGTAACAAATATTTATTTACCTCTACCTTTTGCTTTCTGTGAATATGCAAGCTCCTATATGTGTAATAAAAAAACTGTCCGTCCATTAGGAAATGAATATACCATTTTGCAGCACATGAAGTTTTCCTGAAAGCAAGATTCCACAGGTAGAAATCTGTTAAATAGTTTGAGCTGTTGAAAATTTGCAACTTGCTGTGGGCAATTTTACACTCAGTAAAGCAATTACTTTCCAGGCACTGGCTAACATGTAAGCTTTAACAGAATATGCCACAGAGCAATCAGCCACATTTTGTACCCTGTTGCTTTCTGTAATTTTCAAAAAGAAAGTACTTCCAACTACTGTAACTCTTGGGCTGCAGGATTTAAACAGAATTATTCTTTGTAATCTTTTAGAAATCATTATGGAAAAACTGGAACTCAAAGGTTAAATTACTTCCTAGGATAAATCCATATGTTTCAAACACTTGTTGTATTACATATACCTGAGTCGCCAACATTCACCAGGAACTTTCTGAGAACTTGAGTACTCTAGGACTGAAAAAATCACAAAGGGCAGAAGAGCAAAAGGAGATTTCAAATGAGTTTGTAGCTGTTGATAGTAAGAACAGTTTTCTGAAAATAGGGTCAACTTTCTGTCCAGTCCTTATGCCATGTAAAACCACCAAACCTGGGAGTGAAAATTCAGCGGTACGACAGAACCAGAAAGCAGTATCTCCAGTGATGTTCTCAATTTTTTGTACAGTATGTAACACGGGGTTTTTCTCTAAAGAGAGAGAAGACTATATTTCAACGGACACAATCCAGGAAACACATGAGATACTCTGCCTTTACTGATATACAGTATCATTTATGGATATCAAATATGTGTAGCTCAGCAACATATTTGTCTTTAAAGCGTTAACTGCAATGTTCCATTGGAATTATTCTCAAGCTATTACCATTAAATTTCAGACTTAAAAATAAATGTATTTATTGTCTTCCAGAAATACATCTTAAAATTTTGTGGTTCATGACAAGAGCTTCTAAAAGGACTCCTACATTTCAAATTTTCCCTGGGACAAATTGATAAACGTATGCACCTACATGTCCTTACATCACAAGCTGATTTTGAATGGTGTCAAGAAAGAAGCCGGACAGTGGTTTCTTAGCTTGGGTGATACAAAATGCACAGGGTCAAGATTCCTCTATACACAAGGTTAAATTTGACTCTCTGCTCCTGAAGTAGAGAGACAAGCCAAGCGCACATCATGTGAACGTAGAAGAATTGTAAAGCCTGAATGTGGTGCGTTAAAGGAGATGTAAACAGGCCAGGACCTCTGCTCATAGCTGCTTCTGGCTCCACAGGGGAATATGAGGATACATCTTGGAGCTACCGCTGCCCTGAAAGGTCCCTCCTCAAGCTCCCAAGTGCACTCCAGCAGAAGGGCTGGAATGCCCGAAGAGCAGGTGGGAGCAGCATTCCTCAGAATTGTGATTTGAAGAGCTAGGCTTATAAGGGCCAAAACTTCTCAGGCTCCTCAATCATTTGAACAATTGGGATGTGAATAGCCAGGGAGGGCGTGTAGGTTGGAACTTGGTGAGGAAGTTCGGAGAGACTTCTGCTTTCAGAGCCCAACATGCTTTACAGCCAAAAAGCCTTACTTCAAATGAAAACAGCAGCATTGATACAAATGTGATGTTGCTGCTGATAAATGTATGGTAAATACTTGTCACTGAGGGCCCTTACTGGTGTAAGAAGAAACACCAAAAATCATTCCCTCTTCTGTTCTAAGACTTCCATAATACCTGACCTAGCATCAGCCCCTGATAAATCAAATTAGAAACAAACACACACAGAAAGAGGCTTATCAGAAGGCTTGTTGCCAACTGTGAGCTCCAAAGAGCATTACTGGCAAATTTTGATATCTGAAGAACAACACAAAAACAAATCAAAGACTTAACCTACAAAACAAGTAAACAAGAACTCCATCCCATTTGCTGCAGAGGTAGCTCTAAGGCACCAAAATATGTAAGATGTTTCCACCTAATCTCTCTTTTCCGGCATTTCTACTTCTTATTACAGTCATACCAAAGCAATTTCCTACTTTTAAAATGTTATGAAACACCTTTCTTTGAACCTGAAAACTCATTTTGCCTTCTTGCAATTAGTAGTTCAGCTTCCATGTCTTTCAAAACAATGAGAAATCTACAAAGTAGTCTAGTCAGAGTACTATTATTTCAACCAAATTATCTCTCTCCAATCAATCATAGCTTGCTATATACAGTTCTTCAGCGCAAATTTAAATTAAGCATATTGATGCCAAAAAGGCAGCAAGGCAGAAAATGATCAGGAATGAAACAAAAAACGTTTAAAATTATGTCCTACCTGCTTGTCATTGGAAGTGTTTCAGAGTTTGGAAAGATGATCTACATCTAGAATAAATAAATTGCATTTAACTCTGAGCTTGTCCCATCTTTCTGTTTATTGTTCAGATTCCTCACTCATCTTACTGGTAGGACTTCCAGTCTCTCTGAAGCTCATGAGAATTCCCAAGGAGATGGGTTTCCACCACTTTAAGAAGAGAATCTCATATGATAAGCATGTGAGCAGCTTCTTTGTTCAAACCAATCTCATGACTCCCTTTGAAGGTAATCCTTTAGAAGTCTCATGACCCATCTCCCTGCCCAGAGGGTATTTTCATCTCATGGTGGAACAAGGCACAACAAATCTACTTTGATAGCGCCCAAATCTCCAATTTGTTAAACCTCCTTTCCTCTCTTCAAACATTGGATATACTCACTGTAAAAATGCCAGCACTGCAGAAAGGCTAAAGCAGGAGCTGAAACTTTTAATTTGAAGTATCCCCTCCCTTCTGCTAAAATATCAATGTTATTTGCATAATTGAGACAATTGGACATAATAGTCCTTTCAGGGGTCCTCATTAGATGTACAGCTCTACATTCTTTGAAAAAAAAAAAAAAAAAGAAAAAAGGAGGTCATACAGCAGTAATTATATCTAATCCTTTTTACAACAATTTGAAGTTAGGAAAAATGTTGTACTAAACCAGCTCAAGTTGTAAATAAGCCATTCATTTTGTAACTCTTACATATCACGTGCATTTTCATACTCAGTTGCTTTTGTTAATTTAATTAATTCCTTTGCAGCAAAGAACTTCTGAAACTTCTTCTACTTTAAAACTATCAACAGCAAGGGATATAATGCACTGCAGGTAGTCACTTATTCTGCCCTAATTTTCAAATATCTACCTTGCTGTGCAGAGTGCCAACACTGCAAACAGATGAGCACTGCACCTAGGACCACATATAGGAATTAACATTATTTAGACCTAAATGCAGTTTAACTCCTTGTTCTGCTGCACTGCATTGTACAGCCAGTTAAGTCTGCTAGACTTCACTGTTCTTACACCTGATCACCAGTGCCCTAACCATGTATCCCTTTGTGACTGACAAATATTTTAGAGATGTAACTTCCACTTCTGTCCTGCCCCAAGCAACAAAGCATGCAGCTCGAACAGCTTTATTTTAGAACCAGATCCTGCTTTTCCTAATGAGACAAAATTCCTTCTGACTTCATGAGGGACAACAATGTCAGTATAGAAGAGTTAGACAAACCTCTATGTTAGACAAAACTACAATGCAAAATCAATTTTAGTCTTCATTTCTGTTTAAGGAACTGATACATTTTGAAGAAGGAACAGACATTACTAGCAGCATGAAGTCAAAGAAGGTAAGCATAAATCCCTGTGGGGTACAGCACGCCACAAATCATGGAAGTACGGACTGTTCCTTTAGTTAGGGAGTTTCCTACTTAAAGCCTTCATCCAGACAACTGGATCAGACTCTGTTAATGTTGTTCAACAGGCACCAAAACAGGGCATATCACAGCTATACTCCACAGCTACCTAAGTTTCCTTTTTTACAGTTTCAAAATCAAGTTGAAATTGCTAGTTCTGATCTCTGAAATCACATTGAGCTTAAATTGCTGTTGTTCCAGAAGCTGTCTGGTATCCTGTTCGAGCAAAGGAGGAGGCTCAAAGCCATTGCCCACCATTCTTAAAAGCTGGGCACAGAAACGGAGGATATATGTTGAAGTCAACAGATGTTCTTTCAGTGAAAACCACATTTCAGACATACTGGCTTTGTGGATGTCTCTATCTGGAATAGATTGTCCTCTGTGAGACAGAAAAAGTTGACCTACTGGACAAACAGCAAGAAATATTTATTATCAAAAATATCTAAGTCAGAAAACATATTAAAAACATTATTTGGACACGTGAACTCCCTTCTAGAAATGGAATTCAGACATGCAGCACGGTAAGTTTCTCTGCCTGGGTTCTCTATAGCAATGGAGGATAAAAAGGAACAAATTCCTTTTTGCTAATGAACGGAGAGTTTCTAAGGAGAACTTCTTATCCATTATGTAAAAAAGTGAGTTATACCAACATAAAATGTTTTGTCTTCAAAATGCAGTTAAGGATTAATATTCAAGACATCATGCCTCTGCCTTTTGTTCTTTCACTTCTTAGCTCAAGCAGAAATGACAGAAATGTACATCTGAGAAAATACAGTGTTTTTAAAAATCAAAATACAACGTTCACTGAATCTTCACATAACGTAAATTCAATAGTTTTACAACACCATAACTGCTCTGGCACCGGAGTAATGAGACTGATGCAAGCCATGTCCATTGAGACAACAGTAAAAAAACTGCAGCTGTTAGTGTGTTCAGATTAAGGTGACTGACATCAAGGACACCTTTGAAGGGCAGTAAGAATATTTTCTTCACTTGCTATTGCAAAGAGAGAACAATTTATGCAAATTTTGAAGCACAAACTTCAGATTGGATCTTTTAAGCAAAGCCAAAGCTTGACAGGATGCCTACTGTCTAATGAGAATGTTCTGAACAGTATTTCAGATAACACAAGATGTGATTATATAGGTATACACATATAATACAATAATATTATAATAATTATATAATAGGAATTAACCAATGTGTTGCATGTGTGTATGCATGGGAAACTGTCACATAAAAGCAAAGGAACTAGTACACAGTGAGTGTAAAATAAAGCACCAAGTCTGTTAAAAGTGCACTTCCAGCATGAAGAGCAAACAGCCTACCGTTGCTGTGCTTCCTGTCTGAAAGGCCCATGAGCAAATTCTGCATGGTAAGAGGAAGAACTCACGGGCATTTAATTTCTAATATACAATACTGTCAACTTCAGCCAAAGTGTTCATTCAGATTTCAAAGGAATAACACACATGAGTGAAAAAATTACATTCTCAGATAAAATGCCACTACACAAAAGATCATTTTCATGGATGCCTGCACTCATACTATGGGAAGGCTCACAGCCCTTGGAGTTTGTTTTGTGGCATGGCTTGATATAAATGCACTGTGAAGGAAAGGGATAAAGATATGCATCTCTCTGCTGCCCTCACCGTGACTGTCTCAGAAAAAAGTATCCTTGGTTTCCAGTGGTAGTGGGTAACCACACTCTTGCAGAGAATAAGTAGGAACGTCAAACAGATGAATTTGTTTTTATCCTTTTAAACGATATCTTCACATATACTATAGAGGCATTAGTCCATGCCAAAAAAAAGTTTGATTTACATCCTTCACTGTCAACATATGTTCTTATTACCATCCCCAAAATAAAATATACTTGCTTCACTGATAGCAAACTACTTATTTATCTTCAAAGAGCAACGAGTTCTTATGGTTTTATTTCAACTGATGTAAACTTACATCTATCAGGATAATCAGTTACATTTATGCATGAATAATTGAGACCTCAGTAAAAATAACCATTTTTCTCAGTGATAAACTTAGCCTGGCATAATTAATTGCTCATTTACTGAATGTAGCTAACAGCATTTTCTTACAAAAAGATAAAAAATAAAATATACTATACTTTTCTCAGACCTGGCATAACTGATTGCTCATTTACTGAATGTAGCTAATTGCATTTTCTTACAAAAAGATAAAAAATAAAATACTTTACCCTTTTTCTCAGATCTGATGTACCTGCTGGTAACTCCCAAAGGCGTCTATATCAGTGGAATCAACAGGCAGATGGAAAACATAGGTTTCACTGACTGCATTTCTTACCAGATGCTTATTGGTCTTGACATACTCCTCTAATAAAAGCAAATTAATTCATCTAGTACAAGAGAAATATTTTTCCCCTTGTTTTCTTCTTCTGTACCTCTTAGAAGCATTCTGTAAGCTCTAACAGATTTTTAAAAAGTTTCAGGTAGTGACTAGTGCATTCATATATCAAAATTAAATTTACAGTTAGGAAATGTGGGAACTGGACTTAGAAATGCCAAAATGCATTGCAAAACGATGTAACATTTGAGATTTTTTCCACAAAACTATAATATAAAGGGGTACATAGACAGGAACTGAACAAAACTACAGGTGGAATGCCTGAAGATTATAATCTTCCTCACAGTCAGTCAGACCAAATACAGCTCTGAGAAGTTCCAGTAAACCATAAACATTAAAGTCATAAAGGAATGAACAATAATTACAGTATGACGTGACTAAGAAAACTTTGAAGGAATAAAGAACAGAAAAGCAGTATCAAAATCTCCTTAGGACTTGAATGTTGAGCTTTGAGAGGAACCAAATGCTATTTACCAGCCTAGCCTGTTATCATAACCTAGACAAACTGCAGCGCAGAGAAGCCTGTATTTTTTCTCAGCTGAATTAAATCCTGAACCAATGACTAATATTTCACAGGATGTGACACTATTGAACTACTGAAACTTGGGATGAGCATTAATACAAATGTCACAGACACAGATGTCAGCAGAGATGAGAAATGACACGATAGCAATCTGCCCGCGAGGAAACATAAGCTCACTGAGACTCGGTCAGGAATGGACAGAGAAGAAAGGATGGATTACTCATGACAAGCTTGTTCACATGAAAACGGGATAGGGTTATTTCTTTATAACCTGCCTAATAATTCTTTTCTGTAGCTGCAAAATTCATGACCACTCACTGCAAGGCTTTGATTGGCCACATAAAACTCATCCGGTGAAGCAGGAGCACATATGCAAAGACAAAAATCAACCCTGGAACTACAGGTCTCTTACTTATTCCAAAACATAATCATTTCTAAAAAGTGTATTTCCCAAGAGACTCTGGCCCAACAGATACCACCTGATGTGACTATCAAATCTGCAAGTAGGTGGACTATTTGAACCCCCCCCCCCAGATCATAAATGACATGATCTGATAAGCTCAGATCATGTCAGATCATAAATGACATGATCTGATAAGCTCAAACAAACAACTGAAGTCAGTGACAAAACCCCCAAGACAGAACACCATTCTCACCAAAAGCAACATCAATTTTCGTGTACCAAGGAGAAGAGCTCCAGAGTAACACTTGGCTCCTTTCCCCTTCCAAGCACATGGCCTCACTGCAAGAGGGAACGTGCTGGTGAGGTGGCACGTGGCGCACACAAGGCAGGATTGGCACCAGGCTAAAGCAAAGCACTGACCATAACCTCTAGAGCTCCAGTAACACCTGGGTTCATATATGCAATCCCGCCCCGGCCCGCGGGCGCCCCGAAAAAAAAATCCTCTCCAAGCCAGGGCAGAATTACACCCAGGTGTACTGTGGTGTCAAACAAACAACTCAAAAGGTAATTTACAATCAATTAGCCCAGGAACAGTAGTGATGGGGAACGGCTTAGTTCTCAGCCTAATTCCTATAAAGCAAGCTACAGGTTTTGAAATGTAATAATCCCTGAATAAAATAGGTCTGGATGCGCAACAGAGTTATCTGACTAGTGTGCAGTACAGCCTATTACCCCCAGCGAAATTTCTTATAACCTTGAGCAGGATCTGATGAAAGCGTGCAGTACAGCAGTAAGAAGTGTTCCCCTTAACTCCCTCCTTTGTAGAAATTCCCAATCTTCATTCCAATGAAAACATAGAGCTCCTGTTAAAAGAATATATTGTTAGGGAATGAATACTTTTATATGGACAGGACTGTAAAATCTATTTGATAGCTTCTTTCACTTTGGCATATTAGCACTGCACTTTCTCTCCGGATGACACTCGTGTAACTCAAACACTAGCCTGCTTTACTGCCCAGGTCCATCTCTGAACTCATCTGTAGCGTGCCTCTAGAGCTTGTCAAGTGGTTAAAATTTAAAAGAGTATTTTTAAAGCAGAACAATGGAAAACTGACACAGCTTCTTTTATCTGACACTAATGCCACATCTTCTGCATCCTGTGAGAAGCGTGAGGGAAATGAGTTATTTTGGGCGAGATTTCACTGATAAGTGTTTTTGTAATTCAGTCAAGTGCTATAAGTACAACTCCTCCTTCGTGGAGGCACTTTTAGATTTCGCATAGCAACAGTGGCAATTGTGTCTGTTACACAGTTCTCTCTCCCTCCTTTGTGTATGTTTGAAGGGGCTTTGTACAGCAAACCCAGCCATGAACTGTGTGTTTTACTGAAGCACAACTGACATCAAAGGCGAGCTGTAACAATGAAGAAAAAAGTGCTGATCACTGAAAGCAGCGACCTATTAGCACCAGTTCCATGCCAGCCCTGCTGCGTGCGAGGTACCGAGCTCCTGAATTCCTCTCCTACTTGGACTACTCACACCCAGGCTTCACCATGAAGAAGTCTGCTTAACTCCTGATTCTGCAACCGCGTAGGCACATGCTTAAGGGTATAGTGATGAACAGCCCCACTGACTGCCATGAAACAGCAGCATACACACAAAGCTGTTCAAATAAAGTCAACAGGACTGAAACCACATAACCAAGAGTTTTAAAATGGTGTAAAACAGTGTCTTCTACAATAAACAGAATGATTATTCTGTGTTTCTCTGGCAGTGTTTGTCTGAATAGTTTAATGCACAGACACAGATTAGTCTTACAATTAATAAGACTTACATTTCAGTCCTATTTAGTCTTACAGAGCAAACAGCTATTTTACCTGCTCATAAAAAGTTTTGTGAAGTCAGCGTTACTCCCAAGCCAAGCCGCTTGTACACGTTCATTTGGATGGAAATCTACTGTCATAAACGTGAGTTCTGCTGATCAATCCAGGGGTTAAAAGAAATTAAAAGCACAGTAAGTTGCTGGAACAGTATGAGGCATTGCAGCTTTCAGCTTTGTCAAACTCTTTATGTTCCTCCCACTAATTAAAACAGAAATGCAAGCAAGCAGTAAAAACATGTTAGAGAGATTCTGAAGTTAATAATTCTAAGAATTACTGGGGGAAAAACAAAACAAAACAAAAAAACTCCAAATCGTATTTACTTTCAGTAATCTTCAGCTGCACAACTGCTAAAATACAGTTTAGGAACTTTCTTCCCAGTATATTTAGGTTTGAAGTTTTATGCAAATATTTTCTACTCTAACAACAGCATGGTAGTGACTGAAGAAACACAAGCATCTCTTAATAGATGTTCCATTTCATTATATTTCATGAGACATATGTGAATAATTCATCTTTTAAACTTCCACTTCTAACCACCTCCTAACACTTAGATAAATGAAACACAAGGGTTATAATGCCATTATTTCACCTTGAGAAGTTGTAGAGTTTGAAAGTCATTATGAAAGTGTTTATAGGGGACCTTCTATTTTTCTATTCAAGACACTCTTATAAAGTTCTCTATCACAGAGGGAAGTTCATGTTTTGAACACGGCAGCCCCAGGTTTTATTCATTACTTCATTTTGGAAAGTCTTAATGTATTTGACGATTCCGTACACCATCAAAAACACAGAGTAACAATCTAAGCTTAACCATTATCAACAGTCTAAGCACATAATAACAGTCCAAACTTAACCTTCACTACCTGTCTGCCACAGAACTGTGCAAGAGAAACACACAGCCCCATGCAACATCACAAAAGTAGCTTAAAATGAACTGTAGTTTGGTGGCAATCAGAGCAGCAGCATAAGCTCCAAGGTGCTGCAGGATATGCAGGATGCACAGAGAATACGGTGTTGGACAGCCTCTGTAGCACAGTGAGGCCCCAGTTAGGAGCAGGACAGAGGAGAGAGCACTTATCGACGTGTTCGTTTGTTAGCACCTCCACCTCCAAATGAGAAAGCCACGTCTCGTCCCAGCAGTGCCAGTGAAGTCTTTGTGTGACTGTGAGTGTGGAGAAAGGATGGAAAGGGTGGGGGGTAGGAGGTCCTGCTGTAACAGAGCATAACATGCAGTCATTACTGAGACCTTCACAGCCAAGCACACAAACAGCACATTCTTTCAAACAGGTTTGGTACTGGTTTTGACACAAAACCCAACAGAACTATGTTCTACAAAGCATCTGTCAGAAGCAGCAACATCAATAAAAAGCAATCACCTCCATTTCCTTCACATTCGTGATGGGACACTTGTACAGCCAACCGTGTCAGCCTTTATAAGGATTCTTCAGAAGGGACATTGAAAACCCAGTCATTAAGCAGCAGCAGCTGAGAATAATTGCAAAGTTTTCCAAGTAACCCCTTTTCGTGATCTGCAGAAAATCAGCATGTGTTCAGCTGCGGATTATTTACAAAGGATAGGGTCAAAGCACCTGAGGTTTGTTGGAAGATATCCCTCACCTCACTAACACTCTTAGGATACGAACTGAGGATTACATTTACATTTCTGCTTTGATAGTTGTGTGACATTACAGCAGCTACAAAGAGATTTACCTACTATTCAGGCACAGTGCTATAGTTATTTTCTTAACAGGTCCAAATCAAAATTGGCAATGGAACAACAACAGCAATACAGAAACTCAACTGCTTCACAGCCAGGGTATAGACCTCATGTCGTAAAGCTTCTCTCTCTAATGTCAGAGAAGATCTAAGTGACTTCAAAGAACTGATTTTTTCCACTTACTGTCTTAGTGCTACTGACATACCCATCACAGGACCATGCTTTTCTACGTGTGTAACATGTGAAGAAGTTCATTAAACATAGAATACTGCTTTAGGATAAAGCTGCAAAATTAACGCTGAAATGTAGAATGAATTTAGAAGTAGTAAACAGAGTTGCTAATAATAGGTCTGTCACAGGCATTATAGAGAAAGATGACCATATCTCAGTGCCTATTTCTATGCTGTCCCTTGTAATCTCATCTGTAATGGATACAGATACTGTAAGGGATTCAGAGCCCCTTTAAAAAAGAACCCAGTCTAGTACCCTCCTGGATCCAATGTAAGGACACGAACACTGAAGATGTGGAAGCTCAAAATACATGCTGAAAACCACTGATCCACGCTTCCAGGGATCTGGACTGAGAGCTTGCTGAGGCAGAGATTTTTTTTTTCCTGATTGTAAAGCACAAAACATAAATACGGACCTTCTATATATATATATATATATATATGCATATATATGAATTAAAGTACATGTGCAATATATAATACAAATCTTTTAAAAACATTAAAAATCCTCTACTAATCTAGCTGTAGCAATCACAACTACGCTGCTTTCATGTGGTAGACTGAAAGCTGGGGCATTACCTCCTTTCCAAGACCTGTTCTGTAATAATCCTGCTGGAATGTAGACTATGTATTGACCTTCTTAGTCAGCCTTATGAGAGTGAATGTTACTCATATTTCACCAAAGTCATATCACAAGTTACACTTACAGAATTGCAGTGCTCTGATTAATCAATTTGTTTGGAGCACATTTCTCTCATGTACCTATATTCTTTGGCTAGAACTCATGGAAAAGGCTGCTAAATGTCTTTCCTGCTTCTTTCTCTTCCATTTGGGAGCTTATGGGTGCACTCCATTTGGACCAGTTCTTGTTAATGCAGTTATATTAACCGCTGTGGTACTTGTTCATACAGTGAAGATTTGCAGCATTCCTGCTATTTGTTACTTTTTTCCCTCGCTTTTCTTTAGAAGTAAAAAAGAAATGAGGAAAAGCCTAATACTGATCTAAACTTTCTGGTACCTGAGCCTGCTTAGAACTCCCGTCTCTGACAGAGTATGACATTGGTTGTCTTTTACTGAAAGTCATGCAGAAGTTCTGTACATCAGGTTCTTGCTAGACTCAATACATGCAGGTAGGCTTCAGCAAGAGCTTTCTTAGCTTGGAGCTAGGAGAAACAAAAAGGATTTAAAGTGTGCTTCTATACATCCTGCTGCATTTATCTCGCTGTCCTCTAAAGAGCCTGCCACTGTTTTC
Source organism: Oxyura jamaicensis (assembly GCF_011077185.1). Taxonomy (NCBI): domain Eukaryota; kingdom Metazoa; phylum Chordata; class Aves; order Anseriformes; family Anatidae; genus Oxyura; species Oxyura jamaicensis. The sequence continues at coordinate 5,665,296 of NC_048902.1, forward strand.
CTACCTTGTCTGGCATTAAAACAGTGGCTTGGGAGATACGGGCTCATGTCCTTTCTTGTCTTGAATCCTCTTCTAGACCCAAACAACCTATCATAGTTCTGGGAAATCATGAAATGATACACTCCTTTTCTTCTTAAATGGGTTGCTGAACAGGGCCAAGAGAATATTAAGTAATCGTGGAGGGACATGCAGAGTTTGTGCCTCTCTCCACACACTGCAGAGTTTAACGAAAGTCAGTGTAAATGAAGGCATAGTGATACTGTCAAATCTTAGTGCATACAGCAGAGCCATCACCAGCAAATCCATGGTTAGATACAATATAGGCATTCCTTATCAGCATTATTTGCAGTGACTTATATTTTTATTTATGTCAGTATTTTACTGTGAAGGAAAGTCACTCATGGCTAAGTATTAAAGACAGAGAAAACAAAACCCCATTTATAGATATTACAAGCATTCTGTTGCAATCATCAATCAACACATGCTCTTCCTTCATCACACTTCTCATCTGCTCTGCACAATGCCTTGCCTACTGTTTTAGTTCATAAAGGCATTATTTACCACACAGATCGATTCAGATTCTTCGTGTTGTGTACCTCTCTTTGCTATATGTACTATTTAGTTCACACTTAGGAGAGAGACATCAATATAAAATTATATAGTTATACACTTTAAACTATGCCAAAGGGGAAAACAACAACAACAACAAAAACTTTCTCATTAGAAAGCATCAGTATATGCAATTGATTGACTTTGAATGCTGGACATTCCCATGAGCGATTAGGTAAAATGATTTGCCTTTTTGCTGAAAAGCTCAAGCTAAGCTGGACGCTCTCAGGATACATTCTCAGCACTGTTCAACTTTGCTGAATGTGCAGTTCCACGAAGCTCTGATTACTACAGAATTACAGCTCACTGGCATAAAGCATTAGCGTGAGATTTTACATTTCTGCCCCCCAGCAGTCACTTGAGAAGGACACGGGGGAAATAAAACAGTATTCTGAAACAAATGCAGTATAGAAAACAGGCACATGCTATTTAAAACACTGCCAGTAATCTTCATTTTATTTTATCGTAATGCTATTTCAGGCCTATCAGTGAGCAAACTTGTGCACAACAACATGGATTTGTTTTGATAAGGAAACATTCAGGATTTTTTTTTTTTAAACAGGAAAACAAAATATGCTTGATTTAGTTACCTGCTGCAGGTTAGGTTCAAAAAGAAGTGGAGTATGAACAATGTTTCCAAGCACTGAAATGCAAGACCTTAAAAACCTTATAAAACAAAAGTAGATGCAAAGCTACAAGCGACAGTGGATGCAAGTGCACTGTAATTCAACATACTCTGATAAAAAGCTAAATTATAGAGATCAGACACCTTCTTTACTTTTCCAAGGCTGAAAGGTGGGACTTGTAACATTTCTTTACAGTCTTTGCCTGTGAATAGTTTTACTGTCTAAGGCATTATGTGCTTCTGTGGCATGTTGTTTGCCTTCAAGACTGCCAGTTACTGGTCTGTATTGCTGCAGATGTCAAGAGGAACAAAAGTTATCTAAGGAATGAACAATCAGTTGAATGTGATACAAGGTTCACTATTGGAGTGTAAGCTTCCTACAGGGAAAATTGACAGATAAAATCAGAGTACCAAAATGAGCAATACACTGTAATAAATTATCTGCCTATTGGCTCAAATTATTGCATTTTTAAGCATTACCAAGCAAGCCTTTCATGAAATCTAAATTTTTGTGACAGAGCAAAAATACTCAAACCAGTGTAAAGTAAATCATACAACTAAGTATTGTTGTTGCGAGTTTTTGCTTTGGAAACTGATGATGTCAATCTCCTTTCAGCCAAACACCACTCTTAAGTGATTTCTAATACAAGGATACGTAAGTTATAAACTATAGCTTACAATACAATATTTCCTTGTAGATTCAAAGACTGAAAAGCAGGGGAATCAAGTGTTAACTGCAAGAAAAGCCATTTCATTGTGCATGCTGAGCTGCAATACGGGACATGAAAATGGAATAACTAAGCAGGTGATAATTGTGCTGCCTTGACGGCTTTTCACCTACTGTGTCCAGGAGAGTTTACAAGGCTGTCCAGTTATTTGCCAGCCTCTCATATTTTTGTCCTATTAACACTGTAGGACTCAGAGTAGCTCAAGGGTTCAGTTCTTCATGCAAGTCTCTTTATATCACTCCCCTCATCAATTTTTAGCTGACTTCTTTCCTGAAGAAATGAGTTTCTTCTGACAGATTTTAGATTCTTCTTCTTTAGGTACCAGCCCATTTACGATTCATATCAAGAACTTAGACAGTAGCTGGTATCCTGCAAGTCAAACATCAATGATCCTATCTCATATTAACAGTAAAAATATAAAAATAAAATAATAAAGGGGGGTTATTTTATGTTAAAGGATTAATAAAATAGTTATCATGCTTCCCTAAAGAAGGTGGGATATATGTGCTGAATGTTCTCCAGAATTCACAGTAGCTGCCAGTGCTTATCTAAATAAATATCACATCACTTTGCATATAATCCCAAATAGCTCAAGACCTACTCATACCAGGGATCATCTAACCTTTGCTGAGCACCACGTCAGCATTTTGTCAAATGTCTTTGCCATTCTGTCAAATGTCTTCAGACAGAAAGATTAGTTTGCTGCCGCAGACATGAGCTCTGAGGCCGCTAAAGAAGGCCGATTTAGGGGGATTCTCCCTAAGAGAATCTTTTCTCTCTCAGATTCCCTGCACAGTTAAGACGCAGCCACAGACTGGTATCTAGCCTGACAATGAAGTAACATGTCTGAGATGTGCTTTTTGATAGAAGTTGTGTGCAAGTATCTGAATAAAAGTGCCCCAGTTTCCAGACCTGCAGAACCTTTTAAACTAACACTTGCTCCCCACTCTATGAGAGAGATGAAGGATTCGCACCTTCTAAAAAAAAAATTTTTAGTAGGTTCCTCCACAGGGATTTAAAAACTTAGCTGCAAGAACCCATTCTGTAAATTGTAGGGAATTTCTGAATCATTAAAAGCACAACCTAGCTGTATGGTTGTATGCTGTATACTGTAAGCTTTATGGTTACCTGCATTTCAGCAACCTGCTCGTGCAAAGATCAGGAGCATTTCACCGATAGCTTAAGAACCAGCTTCACTCTCTAATGAGCTGGACTCCTTAAACATGAACAAGCTGTGATCTGGGAAACTAAGAACATTTCTTTCAATTTCCTGTTCCGGTATAGAGCCATTTGATCTATGCTTGTTTGCTCAGACTCAGCAACAAAATTTGGTGAAAGATGAAGTTCGCTATTGAACAAGAACAAATTCCCAGAAAAGGGGAGAAAAAGAAGGATTTATTTAGAGAAGGACATCAAAATTGAAAAAAAAAAAATGAAAGTGCCAAACCCACTTGGCATGAAGAACATTCCAGCTGTACCTCACTAATCCATGGCTGATCCTTGGAGAGAATCTCAAATCCACTCAACCAAGAGGCTGAATGCCATTTTACTGGCAAGAATCAAGAACAAAATGGAATCAAATACTCATAATATTGGCTATTTAAAAGTTTGCTTGGATGTGATAAAACAGAAATCTTAATGCATATTTCAACTCAGTCACAGCAAATGAAAAAGTGAAAACAGAAAAACTAAACGTAATAATTTTCTAGAAAAATATTTCATTACTATGGCCTCATTTCTGTAAGACACACACCCACTGTACTGGACTTGAGTACTGCACATTGGAACTGTTTCTATGAGAGCCAAGAAATGAACATGTCACTAAGAAACATCCAGAACTATTTGTTTCTGTTTGTTGCCAGAATGGAATAATCCCTACCGTCACTGTCTGTGCCATGCCTGTACCTGCTGAAAGCTACAGGATATCACTGATAGCCACTTGGGGGGATTTTCTGGGGGGTGAGGTGGGGTGGGATAGGGTAGGGCAGTGGTGTTTTTATCCTTTTCCTGCAGTAGGATTTACTGCCAGATCCATACATTTTCCACCCCCCTGTAACTTCTGCACATCTGTGTCTGAATTACACTGTATTCTGCAGCATCATGGATTTAGTGTAGCTTTCGTACCAGCTCAGTACAACTCTTGCAAACAAAATCCTAGAGAGCCAAAAGATCCCATCATTAGCTGTTGTACTAGTGAGATTTTGTAATAAACATCTCTAGCTCTAAGTCAAAAGTAAGTTTACTGCTATAAATGAGACAAGCTGTAAAAAAATATCCAGAAATCATTAAATAGAACAATCTTGTGTTGGTACAGAGGTATGTTAGATATTAACATAGATACTACAGATACAATACATAATTCCTTTTTCGTATGGTTATGAAGCTTTGATCAACATGTGAGCATTGTTCAGCACCAGAACAATGGAAAAAAAGAGAACGCAAAGGTAATACAACTTTTGCTTTCAAGGTTCCCATCTACAGTGATGATAGAGTAGCTCTATGATGACTGCTTGATTAAAAATTAATTGGTGTGGTAATTTAAAAATACAGCTAATTTAATAATTAATGTATAGGAATTATATTGGACTATTCACTGAAGACTTTCTTTAAGGTATAGTCAGAAAAACATCCATGATTTTTTCTGTATTATTAAAAGGAGGTGAGATTTTATAATATCTTGAAGAAAACACTTCCTCATCATACCTGTCTTGTGCAATAACTGGTCCTTACTTTGGCTTAGGACTAGGGAAAACATCAATTTCAGCATAAAACTATATAGCAAGGTCCTTTCTATTTAGCATAGCTCTATCTAGTGGTTGATTAATCCAAGTGCATCTGACTGTTTAGAGAAAACTAAATCATGAGTTTGATGAAAACCAACAAAGCCTTAGGAAGGTGACACATTTTCTGATGTACACACTGTCACCCTCCTTGTGTAAGTCTGGAAATGCACTCAGGGAAGGTTGTATTACCAATTAAATCCTACTTTTACATACACGGATGGATGTGCTTCCATGGACATCTCTCCTTGCAATTAACACTTTTTTTTTTTCCCCAATATAATCTGTAGGAATAAACCAGGGGTCCCAATCCTTATTGAAGAAGGGTACCTATATATCAGTGTGACAGCTAATCCCATCAACGTAAGATGGGCAGCTCCCATGTTTAATATATATATGCTTTTCCCCACCAACAGCTACCTAAAGTTGTTAGAATTATTGTGTGCACATTTGAGCTATGTGGAGTATGTGGCTGGGAAGCTTCTCCCTGACACTTCAACCACTGTAGGAGACAGAAATGCTTGCAGCTAACCACACAGTGCTGAGGCTGGGGAGCAGAAACAGAGTCCTGAATGCTAAAAGTACTGCCTCGATTATTTTGGAAGGAGGATGATCTCCATGCATACTGTGGGGCTAATTCAGTCTTCCGTCGCAGTACTAAGCTGGGTACCACTCCATACACTCAGTGCTCTGCAGGAGACATGCTATGGGAGAAATGCCTTAGTGCAGAAGACTTAACAGACCAACCTGGCATGCTGAATCCCCAAACACCAGGAACCTTTGAAACCTGATTCTAAAAAATACAAATGGCTGCTCCATTTTTTCCTAATCCCATCCTCCATCTAGGGGATATAGCAGATTCTGATCTCTGTCAGCTTCTTATGATACATAGCAGGGGAGAGCTGGTAGATTCTGGCCCACATAACTGAGCAATGGATTTCATCAGTGCAGGGAAAGGTCACTAGTTTTTGCTGGTAATCCAAAAACCCCACGAAAGTACGGTTTTTGTGCTTGCATTTCTCCCAAGCTTATTGAGGCCCTTTATTCAAGAGAGGCTTAATGAAACAAAGAGCATTCAGATAGAAGTTACTTGATTAATGCTCTAATAAATGACAATTTTGGTAAATACCCGTATAAATAATGAAGTGTAAATTAAACTACAACATTCCTGCTACACATCTCAGGATAGCAAAATTAAAAGAACAACGCAGAAGCAATGCAACTGGTGAAAAAACTTGCCTGCTGCATACGGCCAACACCAAAACATAATGTGTAATTTTAAAGACAGCTTAAGGTTATGCCAACAGAATGCTTCTAGGAAATTAGCTTTGAATGTTATATAACTTTTTTCTTGAAAGCCTGGAAACCACCTCTCCTTTAGCACAATTAGGGCACATGAATAGGGGGCCTGTTAAGACTCCTGGCACTGAGATCAGGTCACTCTGATCACTGAAAGCTTCAGCCACAAACAGTCCCTCTCATTCAAGCTCCATCAGTACACATTGTTCCAGAAAGCAACTTGAACTTCATGGTTTTGTGCTAAAGAACAAAACAGGTTTACAGCCCAATTTTCCCATCCTTTTCAACTCCTGTTTTCTCTTGCATTCCTGTAACAATTACACAGATGATACAGAAAACTTTTACTACTTATGTTTTTGTCATAAAATACTTAAAACTGCTCTAATTTATCTTGTATTCTAGCAAATCAGTAAAACACATTGATGTTTTTTGTGTGCCCGCACACTGAAAACAAAAGCACCTCCCTTTTTTAATGCTTTGAAGAGCAGTAATGAACAGGTTCATATTGACACGTATAAACTAATGAAATACGTTAGTAGAACATTTTACCTTAGCATGAAAATTACTTGAAATCCAAAGCAAAATGATTTGACCATGCAAACCAGCTCCACCTCCCAATTCTCATGCCATGAAAATTTCACGGCTTCTGTTCTGCTTTCAGAGAAGAAATTCATGATGACAGCTACCTCTGTTGACTAGCCCTTGTTCTTGATGCAAGCATAGTTTGTTAATGAACTAGGCCCATATGACTAACAGAGGCTACTATGGATCATTTCACATTGTTTTCTACTGAATAAGGTATGAAACCACTCAGTTTTCTAAATGCCCAATGATATTTAAAATGAAGTCAGGTGCCTGAACACAAGAATCTGGCACCAATTCAAGTGCATGGTGCGTCAAAGACATCCTCCCAGGACTAGCAACCCTCAGGCCTAACATCCCCCAGGCTCTACAGAAGAGCTTCTCTGGAGCTAGAGACCAGATGGGCCTGGAAATGGCACCAACTGGTCAAGTACAGGTACCTTATTTGTGTCCTTGTGTGTTCCTGCTAATACTGCGTTCTTAGAGGAAAAGACTCAGTTACAGAAAACAGAGACAACATAGCTCTTCCTCAGTGCTAGGAAAAATAAAAAACCTTCAGAACATATAACTGAAAATTTTAAATGTTTTAAAATGCTACTAAGTGACACAGGCAAACGTCAGAAAGGTCAGGGACTGCATTAGGTTTTTGCTCTTTCCAACTACTGAAGTCTTACCACCAGCAAAATGTCAATACCATAGCATTTATTTGGGGAAGGCAACTAATAATCGGAATTAATTAGGCCACAGACTGGAGTTGAGCACTAACGACTACTGTAGTGAACTAGCCACTTTTAACAGTCATTTATTTCCCTGCACTAGAAGATGCCTTGCAACTGCAACACTGATCCAGAGCTCCTAAAGACAGCCACTCCCCATGCTGCCTCTCGCCATGGGTTCGTGTTTCCAAATGCCCCAGTGGACCAGGTCCCGTGTACACTTAAGGCTCAGTCTCCATTCAGAAAGCCCCTCAGCAGCTCAGAACCCCCAGTCAGGCAGATAACAAGAGGAAAGACAAAGTGTCTGGACATACATAACATAAGGCATTCTGGGCCACCGGAACCATGGCAGTATGTGCGGGCAGGAAAACAACAAAACCAGTTTCAGATAAGATTTCAGAGCCTGGCCACTCCTGGGTTATGCGACAGAGCTTTCCTCCTCCCACTCTTTTGATTTACTAGAAGAAGATCTAAAAGCAGAAACTAGTTAATTGCAACACCACTTTTAAAACTGAATAAAAAGTATTGTTACTTGATAGCAAGATCCTTCTGAGATGGTGGAGGCATTTTTCAGGAAAAACAACTGTTTTGAAGACAGAAAGCAGATAAAAGAGTTTAGAAGAGTTTCTCATCATAGAGAATCCCAAAGAGACAGACTTGTTATTGTTTGCTGAAGTCATGCCATAATGACAGTGTTTTGACACTCTGAGCTAGTAGCAGGAAAACAAACTAACTTCTCACCATTTAATCCTTCTGTTCAAACCTGGGCCTGACAAATACACAAATATGTCTCATGCAGTTTTGGGAACCAGGAGAAAAAGGATTTTTTTAAAGAAGGCTCAGCAAAAATGTTTAAGTGAAATGAGAACCAAATACCAAAATGAGGACAAAATTCAATGGTAAAATTAAAAGACTCTCAACCTTGGATGCTAGTTACCAGGTTGAAGAACGCTTATCCAAACATCAAAGATTGTTTTCCAGAACAACTGAGCTCAGACTGGCTGCCATACAACTCGTAGGTAAGCTGCAGAACTGCTGGTGCAAGGTGCTGTGGATACCGAAAGGCAGCAACATCATTTCACAATATCACCTCTGGTCTAGGCAATCCCTACCTTAAAGATCACTGGCACAAGGAACACGCTGTTGGAGAGTAACTACTACATCCTCCTCCTCTGCTTACAGCACTCCCAAGACTGCGCTCTTCCTGAGGTGGGCAACCCAGCTTTCTGATCTGACCCAGCTGGTACAGCTGCTCTTACATCTCATACATTACCTCCGGATTTAACAGGGCATTAAATACAAAAGGCTTTGCAGCTTGCAAGCAGTATTCTTGATTCCCACCTATATTGTTGATCTTCAGCTTCAGCAGCAAATTCATCTCCATAGTAGGAAAATATATGGGGGAATCAAACTTTGATAGAACTTAAGTCAAATAGTGATTCAGATGTAATTTCAAAACAGCACGCTGTAGCATGAGCACTGATCCAGCTAATCACATGCTGATGCCATCTTTTAAAAAGCTTTGGAATTCAACTGCTGCTCTTCAGTTTCAAACTGACGGAGTTTTTGCTTTTGTACAACATAATATAAAACAAATATAAAAATATAAATCAAATACAAAAATCACTACCAAAAATGCAGCACTGGAAGAAGGTATTTACATCAAGACAGAAACCTAATGAATTCCTGTTCACCCATCAACCTCTGTATAAAGCCTTAATAAATGAACCAACATATTTTTGGGTACTGTGTATCAGAAATGAGAGGACGAACCCTTGGACAAATAAACATCTGTAATACGTGACTTGTGACAGAAAAATTGGGAAAGGGGAAATAAAAAACACCACGGAACTCTGAAAACAAAAAAGAAAACACGTAACTTTTAAATGTCTCTTCTATTAAAAAAATGGCAAACAGTACATTTAGCAGAGCTTAGTAACCACTGTTTGCTTTCCACTGGTAGAGGCTTAAGCCATACAGCTATTAATCACATCAAAGCAGATATTAAGGAATATTAATCCATACCAGCTGTTACATCTTTTACTGTGCTATTATTAGAGATTAATCTTTATACCACAAGGCTGCCTTTTCATGTCATTTCCAAGAGAACATCATACAAGCTGATACTGTTTCACAACACATCTGCATAAAGAGGTAGAAGAAAGCTGGATATAATGGTGAAATTACATTCATCTGCATCCTTCAAATCTGAGGCACTTACATTAAGAAGTGACACTGTCTATTAAGGTAGTCAGTTGATTAGTTAATTTTTATTATGACTATAAAAATGCTTTTAGAGCCTGCTATTTACTTCAAAAGAAAAAGGACGTTCTCTTTGTGGTACCGGGTGTAGGCCACGTAATTTCTTACCTCTTGCAGCAGAGATTGAACCCTGTTAAAAAAAAGCTAGTATGATCTAATTGATGGGAGTGCAAGTGAGGAATTTTTAGGATTGTAACAGCATTTTAACAAACTAGAATCAACACTGGGCATAATGTTTGCCAGTGCAGTATAAAAACCCTGTTAAGTGAGCCAGGAATTTAGAGAACACTTGTTTTCCCTGTTGCATATACTTCATAGCCAACTACAACTGCAGGCTCTAGAGAAAGTCCTGTTGGATCACATGTCAGAGGAATGCTATTAAAATCCCAGAAAGTATCACTCTGTTCAGAAATAGTAAGATTACTCTAAGAAAAAGAGAAAAAGCCACCGTTATCCATTAAAGATTATGAAATTACCATTAAAAATAAGCTTCTAATCAGTTTCTTGAGTTTTGGATGAGACTCTGGCTGCACTAGGGAAATCAGTTGTCATAGTTACAAAAAAAATCTACATTCTCTGTACCGGCAGTCTCCTCATTTTGCTAAATGTGATGTTAATTCAGCTTCATCTCCAATCATGTTGCAATTGTTCATCAGGGTACCTTTTTTTTTTTTTTTTTTTTTTTTTTACTCATTTGGACAACAGTTAAACTTTAGAGATTATATATGCACTAATTTTACAGCCTAAATGGTGAGGAAGAAGCTCTTCAGTCCACGGTTGCATGATTCACTGTTCTCCCACTCTTCCTTGCAATTCACGTATCTTTTCAGCAGCCGCTGCCTTTTCACTTTCCCCAGATTTCCAAGTTTTTCAGTGGCTTCCTTCTTCACAGTCTGCCTGCACTCCCTTTGGGCAACCTGACCTGTTTCAGCTGGAGATGCTGGTAAGCTAGGACTGTCAAGAAGTGTAGTGTGAACCAAACATCTATGGCAGGGTTATTATTTTAAAACAGAGGAGTGATTGCTGCTGGGAAACTGTCAGTGAAGCACATTTATGAGAGACAGATGCATGTGAATCCTGCAGTTGCCAGGACTGTATATAAACAGCTGGTCAGAATAGCATCAAATTGCTAAAAAGCAAACAACATTACTCTCTAAGTGACGAGGAGATTCTGACATTCAGTACACGACGTGACTTCTGGGGAAGAATTTTGTTCTCTCCCCTTCTACTGAAGTGCCACTCTTATTTTCATCATTGCCATAAGTTCAAGTCAAACATTAAGGAACATTTCAAACATGCCACCCCTTAAAGCTGAAGACTTTGCTCATGCACAATATGAAAAAGGGCAGTTCTCCCTCTGTTCCCTTGTCAGCTTCATGGTTTTTTTTTTTTTTTTTTTTCTAACACTACAGAATATTGGTACTAAATCCATGCTTTCATTGACATGGCTAGCAAAAGAGAGTCCAGAAATGCTTCCAATACTTCTGCAATTAAAATCCACCAACCTACACCGGCTCAGCAATTTTATCTCATCTAAAAAAACCCTCTCTCTTCTGGCCCTAGTCTCCTGCAATAGGTTATTAAGGTACTGTACTTTAGAGTAGCTCCTCTATACACGTAATTTGTGTACTGCTTAAACGTAAAAAGAGGGTGAAAGGTGTTAGGTACAAACACAATTCTTAGGTGCTAGACTCCAGGCCAAGCCTACCATGACACTTGCAATTCACAATACACGTACTTGTTCTGCTGGACAGTCTGTTTGCCATAAATTGGGGGGTTCACACAGTATTTGGCCAGACATACCGGTGTTCTGAGACACAAACATTTCTTAAGTAATAGCTACCAACAGTTTTTAAAATGTGCCAAACCTTTAGGCTCAAACACACTGAAGACTGCCAAAAACCTCCAGCAAAACCCATGGCGTTTTCACTGCTGGAAGTCATAATGACACAATGGTTATACATCGGCATGGCTGTGGGCAGAAGCACACAAAGCAGCTAATGCAGGGCAAGAACTGCTCTCTGATTCCATGCTGGCACCCTATCCTGAACAGTGAAACAGTAAGCTGCCATGCCTTTGTGGTAACCTTTCCTTCATGCTACAGATCACACATTACTCACCGTATGCACACACCATCTGCTCCTGCTGGGTGTCTGCAGTATACTGACTTGGAGAGAAGGGGCTTACTGCAATGCTGCATGCCTAGCCATGCTGTGACTCAGACCTGCAGAGCACAGATTCACCTCCTTACGAACAATTCCTGACAACAAATAAGAGAGACTCCTAAAAGCTGTACCTTACAATATTGGTCTTGAGAAGAAATGTACAGGACATCAGGAAACATTCCTAGAGGAACCCTTTAGTCCTGTATTTCAAACTGCATACATCCTTTACTCTAGTGATATTCTTCCATTGGACTGTGGATCATAGCAAAACAAAAGCCTTATAATTCCCTTGGCCAACTGTGCATCCTGCTTAGAGGGTTAAAGGATTTATTTCCAACTCTTGTTGAGATGAGCTGGTACTGATCTCACATCTCTAACACATACTCTATTACAGACTATTTTTACAACGCTCTCATCCAATTTGGTGAAGAACATTAAGACAACGAATCAACTCTAAATTGATTCAGTGCTGGTTCAGCAAGGCAGTTCAGTAAAAGAGCAAGCAGACTCCCCTCTGTAAAACAGCATAAGAATGAATCAAAAATTTCACAGAATCAGACTCAAACACTGCATTTTTTTAGTTTCTTCTAAGAACGCAGATACAGTATTGATACTGTGATAGTTGTAGATTACTCTAATTTTGCATTTCCTTCTTTTGTGAGACTGACAAGTACAGGCTGTGCTGCTGCCTCTAAGTTCAGGAGTCTGTACCCGAGATCACGTACTGCTAAGTACACATTTAGATTCTTTGAAAAGGGGCAACTGATGGCCTGTTCTCCATACACAAGCCTGCCTCTATTTTTCTTTAGGGCCATGAAATTCTACCTGAAATAAATTATTATACCTAAACATTTTATTATTTCCCTCACTCATCTGACTCCCCATACTGAAAAAAACAAACAAACAAGCAAACAAACAAACAAAAAAACCCACCGCAGCAGTTACTTTTGAGTCATTGAGAGGCTGGCCAGAATGTTTGTGGAAAGAGAGTTTCTTAGTCACAGCAGAAATTTTTGAGGAAAAAAATAGAGGTTTGAAATATTCTAAAGTCAAATTAAACAGTTGCACATCACTGTTCCAAATAAACCCATGATATATATATATATATATATATATTAAAAAACAAAACAAAAACACTCTCAAAAGGTACGGTAATTTGAAGGAAATAACAGTGTCTTGGTAAACAGTTTAGGAGCAGAAAATAAATTCATGCCACTAATAATAAATTCATGCATTTTTATTTTTTTTTCCTGTTGGAAGTTTACTATTACCATAAGCACACAAAACATATACTTTAACAAAGTACTACATCCCTGCAAAACACACACATTCAAGACTATTTTCAGTCCCTCTTTTCAGCCAGACCATTAGCAAAAGTCTACATTCAATGCAAAACATTCTCCCCAAAGCACAAAATCATTCAAATTTCCTTCAAGGTGTCAACTCCTGAAGATGACGACTTTCACTTGCATTTATGCTGATAGCATACCATTAATCTCAGAGGCAACATCCATCATTTCTCAGAAGTACCACTCCCAGCCTACTACATGCACATAAAATATTCTTCTCACAAAAGTTTTTTTCTTCCTAAAATGAGCTCTAAAGCAACCAGACACCAAAAGATTTAGGAAGACTACAGCAAGTAAGACATGAAGATTTTGCAGCTTTTTAAACATTCCTTTTTAAAAAGATCACAAATCAAGCCTCATTATGAATAACAAAATCTGCATTGTGTTCTTCCACCTTCCTTGTCTTGCCTTTCCTACGTGAATGATGGGAAAAGATTAAACAGCTTTAATCAGGTATTTCACTCTGACTTACTCCATTCAGGAGGTAAAATTCTATCTTCTTGCAGTATCAAGATTGGATTGTGGACAGAAAAAAACAGCTGACTGCACCTGGGGCACTACACGTGTTACAGACTTCCTATTCTCACCTGTCATATTCAAGTGATGCTGAATATAGAAAACAACATTTTAAAGGAGAAATCCTGACATTCCTTTATCACTATTTCTTTGTATTCGTCAATAAAGTTAACATTACCAGTCTAAGAAACTACTGCTGACATCTGAAGTTACTGGTTGGCAAAGCAAGCAATAAGCAGCTGTTTGTGAGAATGGCAGTGTCGTGAAGGACAGCCTGTTTTTCCACACTCTTTGCACACAGCCATGAGGTATTTTAAGAATTAACTGTGCAAGTAATGGGAAATGTAACACAAAGTGACTCTGTTACTAGGTATTAGCTGACATTCTAATATGCCACTATGCTCTTACGCCTCTCAGCAGAGAAAAAAGCTGAGCCCATTATAAATGGTTAGAGCATTTTCTTGTTCTGATTGTTCCAGGGGCCTGGGAACATGACCATTATAGCTGAAATATGCACATTTTTTCTTCTAGCACTCAACATTTGTAATCTGGCTTGTATTATGGCATCACATGCAACTTGATGACAATCTCTTTAGCAGACAAAGGAGCCATGTTCCCTAGTTACTTTATAAAAGATACTGCTGTAAATGACTTTATCCCTACACGGTGCTTGCTAGTCATCTGGTGATGCCCATGACCATCAACCTCTGTTGAAGAAGTCCCCCAAAACTAGATACAGTCATTCTTGCTTTCACAGATGACCATGGCCAGTATTTCATATCATATAGAACAAATTATTTTTTAAGGAGGAAACATTTTAATAGATTCTAGTTGCCTCTATATCAATAAATAATTTCCTCCATGATGCTGCCAGATGTTTTTTTCTCTCAATTTTCTTCTTTCAGACTTACTTTTATTATAATCTGACACTTAAACATTATGAATACCAGCAGAAATTAGAGGTAAGAGGGCTGGAGGGGTAAGAAGAGAAGAGAAATCTATTTCTCATTATTTGAATAGAGTCAGTCTGAGAACGGTCAGTGGAGATAAAATTTACATAATCCTGAGTTGAAGTAAGTCTATATATTGTTCCAAACGGACAATCCATGGACAAAAGATATATTCAAAATTATTTCACGTTTAAAATCTAATAGTTCATTGGTTACTAAATAGCCTTAACATGCATCTACAACCTGCGAGCTTGTGAAAACAGAGTGAATTTAGATGTCAGAAAGCAATCTGTCTTCTTTCTCCCTCGCTTACTTTTTCCTTCATATATTGCACAGCAAATGAACTAACCACAAAGTGTATTTCTCATAAAATGTCTGCTGCAGATGTTCAGTGAATCATGTCAGAACCTTTTATAGATCCTATCAGTCTTCTCATTGATTGTATCTGAATTTCACATGAACACTAAGTATCAACAGTCATCAAAATATGATTTTAACTACATACAGAATTACAGCCTAGCCCTGTTTGGTGATATTTATCCAAAGACAGCGTGCATGGGAAAGAACTCCCCAACCAGGGATAAGATTCATTGTCAGAACCAGTGCAATGAACACGGCCCATACCTTCGGGATTTAAAAGAGCACAGAAGGAAATAGAATCACTCTCATTTAAATTGGCACCAGCTATTAAAAACACAAAGGGCAAACAGACAGTCCCCATCTGCTTCCTTCACGTTGTGTTATTTGGGTAACTGTAGACTTACCTTTTGTGATCCAGATGCAGAGCCCTTAAATGAGGTGCGTTTGAAGGAGCCGCTCATCCTCCGTAAGGAACCTGTGAACTTCCCTCCTCTTCCTTTCATAGTCCCCTGGCCCTTACCCTCCATGAGGAACCTAGTACCCCACCACCAAAGAAAACTCTGATTTTAGTCATACAGTCTGAGCCTGAAACCAACAATCATTGAAGTACAGCTTAAATAAAGTCTCACAGATGCATAAAACAAATTAAAAGCCAAGCAATGAGACCCCTGTTCTGATATGCACCCTGTCACAAGTGTTACCAGCCAGCAAGACAAGTAGAAAAACAAGGCAATGCACTGATACAAACCGCTGTCCCCCTCCCTCTCCTCTCTACCGACTCTATAATCAGGCTTAATGCACACAGCTTCTGCAAGCTATGGTTTTTAATGGACAGAGATTTAATAAATGGTGATTGAAGGTAAATCTACTTTAGAAGCGGCAGCCCGAAAGGTTTTTATTCGTGTAAAGCACAGGGCAGTCAGATGGAAATTATTTTGGTATCAGTAGAAAGGCACATGAGAAGAGCAGATGGTCCTCAGCACACTATGGGTTAGAGGCCTGGTGGAACACTAAAAGGTAACTGCTGATGGAGAATGTGCCTACAGTAGACCTAAGGATGAAAGAGGCAAGGTTTTAAAAGCAAGCCACCCATAAGAACACAAGTTACATTCTAATTAATTAAGGCATATGGGTTGTAACAAACAAGGTGTGGCATGTATTATTTTCATAAATGCCTATGGGTATCTCAGTTCACCTGTTCTGTACTATTCAGCTTAAATATGCAGACTGAAAGCAAAAGGAGGCAATTAGGAAAGATTAAAGAAGAAACACGGATGGGACAATGTAATTTAAAAGATCAGTGACATTCTTATTGACTAGGAAATACCTAGCCAGCTCCAGAAAGACTTGCCTTCTCAGACACGAGTGAGGAATCTGTTAGAGAGTATGGTTTAGGAAAGATGATAGAGGAGAGCACAGAGCAACAAGAGAGACATTTCAGAAACCTACACAAGGACTGCTGATCTGGCAGTTGTGTCTGTGAACTAAGTAGGAAATATCAATAACCTACAGGAGTTAGTCACACACACTAGTTATTTATTCTGTTTTTCTAGGTTCAAGTCTATCTGTCTCTCTATAAAGATGAAACGGGTACCAGACAATGCCTCCAGCTGGTTAGAGGAGACAAAATTGTGTTGAAAACCTAAACCAAAACTAGGTAAAAATGGAAGAGGATGATGGACTGTGATACATCAATCTTTCCTGTTCTTGTCAGCTCTGCCATAATCAGGAAACTGAAATGGGATGTCCCAGGCCAGGAAAGAAAAGTAGCTGGCTACTTCTCATATACTTAAAGCTGTATTGGGAAATAGGAGAGTGAAAGTTCCATTCTTTGCATGTGGATTCCATTAGTGCAAATAGTTTGGGGGATCAGATTGGTGGAATGTTGAGTGGAAGGCATGGATGCTAAAGCATAACAAAAGAGGCCTTCCTTTTTAACAATTCCTTAAACTTATGCAAAAACAAAGAAGGTAAAATAAGCATTTTCAACAAGACTTTTGTCAGCAGCTTGTACATGTCATTGTTTTAAAACACAGCTTGGCTTAAGCAAACAAGACAGGCATAGAAGCTGGCACATAAAATATAAAAGTCTGGTAAGGTCAGTAAACTGATAGAGCATAGACCAAAGAACCTTAAAGGAAGTAGTGATCAGAGAAGCTACTTTACAAAATAATGCTTTGTAAATTCCATGTACACCTGCTCTCCAAAATGGTCTCTCCATTATATCTGGTCAGTTAGCAGCAAATCATTGCAATTACACTAAATTCTATCAAATCTGACAGGTTTCATGAGCTGACAATATGCCCCTCCTGGATCTAGCATCTTATTTGATAATTATAAGCAAAACTGAAAGACATTCAGATAATAGCTCATGCTTGAAGTCATGGTAGGGAGAACATTTTTATTTTGGAATTGTAGTTTAAACAATTCCATCATGAATGATGTCATGGAACACACACAAAAAAAATAAAATAGCATTTGCTTACAAATAGCAAAAATGTTTGTCCTGGGATAGGCAACATCTTTCATACACAGGAACATGACCCCACTGCTGTAGCACAAGGACAGTGCTCCGATTTGTCTTTCTCACTTGGAAAAGCAGGATATGAAGTTGTTGGAGCAATTCATTTCAGACTGAGTTCTACAAGTTACTGGGTACACAAGCTTGATTGTGCACAAATATTACCTTCAAATCCTAGTGAAAATGCATTTCAGGGAGCTACTAGTTCTCAAACAATCCTTTTATACTCAGAAATCTCAGAAGTGCTTTTTTTTTTAAAAAAATAATAAAAAATCTCAGCCTCTCCTCATTCTGTCTTATTTTCATGAGCTTAATGTAATTGCATTCCATTTTAAGAAGTCCCTAAGTGCTGGAAGTTAAAATTCACAGGACATGTTTTTGCTATAAGTAGACATCACCAGTGTCAAAATAATTTGTAACCCTTCTACTTAGTTTCTTAATGTTCCTCCATTTTCTCACAGACTTTTCAGAAAGCAGAAAATCAGAATACGATCCTGTTCTCCCTGATACAATGTAGAATGAAAAAAAAAGAGAATTAATTCATTCATTTAGTTGTATTGGATCTGTGATTCTACGACTTTTGTCTGAGCTCCCTGTATACTGTTTTTGGTTTATTTTAAGGATCACACTGGATTTTCACGTTATCAGTACCCAGGAGACCTCCCAATAGCCTGGTGAAAGCCTATCAACAATCAATGCAATGCAAGCTGCTGAATACTAACCCCAGCTGAAAAATCAGGCAACTAAGTTCTGCTGACTTTCTTGTCCCTGCTGTGCTTATATAACTCTTTGGGGGCTGACCCCACTGCACTAAGGGAAGAGAAACACGCACCATGCTGGCATTTTCATCAACTCCCATATTTTAGAAGCACAAGTTTAATTGATTTTCCAAAACAGCTCATGGCTTTAGGAAGGCAGTCACACATTAGGGATCCTGCTGAACACTGGTACCGAAGGTTCCTGTTTCTCCTTGGAGTTTTCCACTTTATCAGTTGAGCTGATTTAATGGTTTGCGTAGTCTAAATCAGATCTGTGTAATGATCTGGTTTAAATTAGCACTGGGGGAGGAAAGAGTGTTAATCTCTTGCAACAGGATGTGGCTGGCAACGAATGAGAATCTGGCACGGTGGGGAAGTGAAAGACCCTTAAACTGGCTCTGTATCTGAACAATCCATGACATGAAACCATGCATTTGTCTGTCACCATCAATCTGTCTTTTGAAAAAAAATGGCAAAAAGATTATGAAAAATCCTAAATTATATGTTCTCATAAGAGAAAAAATGGATTGCAGACACTCACAATTTGCAAGATCCTTCACGTTCAAGGTGCTTGTCAGCCTGCTCCCTGGAAAGAGTAGTATGCATCCACTCCAAGTACACAAAAGTAACACTCCATGTAAGACATATGTACCTATATATCCTATAGATACCGCACCATGGAAGTTTAACCTGTGCACTCATGGATCAAGATCCATCCATCAAATTCCCTATCACCATGTGTTTTTAGAAATGTGAATGGTTTGGTTAAAAAGAGCTGCAATTGTCTCAGCCTACAGAAAATCAATCTTTAAGGGACTAAAATGTTCCCAGTCAGAGCTCATCTATGACATCACATCAGAGAGACAGTTTAAAGAAATGTGATAGATTTAAAGCTTTGATCTATAGTCTACCATATCAGATGAAATGTTTCCACTGACTTTGGTAGAACAACTCTTAATACGGAAAGCAGTAGTGCATAATCCGATGAATGTTATTTACATAAACAGACTAGGGTAAGATAGGCTTATATCTGTATCAAGACTTCAATGTAAAAGGACTAATAGAATTAGGCCTTGATTTTGTATTTAATACGAGTATTAAAGTAAACATAAGCTTCTTCCACAGACGATGGAATCTAAAACAAAACCTAAAAGGACACCTACTTTTTTTTTTGGCATGTGAAATCTTAAGAGTATTCTCTGAAAAGAAAAAAAAAAAGGTATTGGTATCCTTTGACATAACTGATACAATGAGAAAATTCAAACAGTTATCTTGAACTAAAAAACAAAACCAAAACCTACATTCCATTAAGGATGTTCAGTAACTGGGCTAAGAACAAGAGCTGCTGGTATTATTGCTGCATAAATGCTGTTCCAAAAGTGCTTGCTCCAGGACAGTTATAATTAGTTATGTTTTTCTACCAAAACCTCCAGATGTGTCCCTACAAGGAAATCCATTTTCTACTTCAACAGGAGTTTTCCTGCATAAGGACACGAGCGTATGCCAGGACTGTCTGAAATCACTGTAGTGCTGCAAGCTACCTATTATTATTTTGAAGCCTTTCAGGTTCTCAGAGGCCTACTTGTTATTCTGTTACAAGGAGGTTAAACCTGCTGCTCTCCCAATCTGAAAACAAATGGAAAGGTCAAAACTACTCTTCAAGATGATTTAATCCTGTTGATCCATTTCTATTTTCCCTTCAAGTCAGCTGGCTTCAGAGAGACAGTTCAGTCATTTAACATCTTTTTGACTTTCAAAAATTCAGCCTCTTCCAATTTGTTGTGGTTTGTGTGTTCCCCTCATTGCAGTACATATAAAAAGCTGCACAGAAATCAGACTAGCTTCTCAAAGTATTGAGCAATGAACTCCAAAGCAGGTGATGGAGGGCCCATTTGGGAAGAGCTGAGCAGAATGAAAGTGGAAAATACTCTGCAGCCAAGCTAAAGGAAAGAAGCAAGAAGTTTCTTGGCTACTAATGAAGCGCTTT
The DNA here is from genome assembly GCF_011077185.1 of Oxyura jamaicensis. Lineage (NCBI taxonomy): Eukaryota > Metazoa > Chordata > Aves > Anseriformes > Anatidae > Oxyura > Oxyura jamaicensis. Next base: position 5,685,503 of record NC_048902.1, read on the forward strand.
GCTTTCCAAATCAGACAGCTTTGCCACAGTAGATTCACTTTTGAAGGCCAAACATGAAAACAAAACTGTAAGTAATAAACACACCTTGTTCTGGAGCCTTGCATACTTCGAACAGTAACAAAATGTTTAAAATTTGAAAAACGATTATTGTTTAGTTACACAGGCTTCTCAGTGGACTACTACTGAGACCACATCATGCTACTTTCCACCACCCACACCTACACATTCAGATGCACTGGCTGGGTGGGAATCACACAGACCAAAGAAGTAGTACATTACTTTTATGTCATGAAGGGAAAGCTATGAAACAACTTCTAGGTCTCATTATTAGCCAAAAGAAAAAACATATCCGACTACAACATCACAGTCCATTATAAAATCCACTGCTTTTAGAAAAAATACATTTTCTTCTCCTAAGATTTTTTATAGCTTTCCTCCCTCTTTCCCTCCCTCCTTCATTACAAATAAAGAATTTTCTTTAAAAAAATTATTTCTTCTTCTTTTGAGAAACGCAGAATCTAATGACCAGAAATGCAGCATTGTCCAACATAAACGCAGAACAGGCAGCGGTAACACTCCATAGTAGCGTACAATAACTTAATAGCAAACTAAATAGAAACACATTGAAGACCAGATGATGAGAGAGACGCTAGGCGATCAAAACAAAACAAAACAAAACAAAACAAAAACCAACAACCCACAAACCTTGAACTGCTTTTATCATAGAGCAACTGGTGTCATTCAGTTTCAAATTTTTTTATTTTTTTTTAAACAAAAATCGTCTTTGGACAGTCAATAACACCAGGTGCAGAATATAAAGGTGTTTTTCCCCATTATATTCAGGGATATAATTTCTTGTCTCACTATTAAGCTGAGCAAGACCTAAATGGGGGGTGAGTTTTCAGAGTTCAGGGGCAGGTGGAAACTAAAAACCAAAGAAGCCAAACAAAAAATTCCACAGATGTACATTTCTAAAGATAAGGGACAAAATACAGAAGTTCTACATTTTCAAGTTCTGAAGAAACTTCAACAACTCATGAAATTAGGATGTTTTTGCTTGGAATATGGTATTTTTTCTAGGCAAAGTGCATTTCTTATTTACAACAAACAGAAAAATAATTTTGCAAAATAGAGCTTGACATTTTTCTTAGATCAAAGTAACTCCAACTCAAATAATGAGGAGCATATAGAGAATTACACACTGTTTTTAATTTGTTTTGATAATTTTTTACAGAACCCTAAAACTTTCTGTGCACAACATAAGTCATAGTGGGAGCACATTGTCTTTGATTCCCTTTGACAGTTCCCATTCTAGTTATATATTGAGGTAACTTATCATTTTATCTCATTTGTAGGTCTTATCTGTTACACACTTGATTACTGCTCTTGATGCTTTTGTTTCTATCCCTGAAATGAAGTACAGAGTATTATGTTCAGCACCGGTTACGTACCATGAGATTGAGCACACTGTAGGTTCCTGGGGGCTGTTGGGTGAAGAAAATTCAATGTCTTTTTCTGTGAACTACTACATCTCCTCATAGCAATGCTGTAGTAACCTAGGCAAAAACACATCTGGATTTAAAATGTCACAATTTACACAATAAAATTCAGACAGCATATAACTGACATGTGACATACATAGCACAGAAGTTCCATTCAGTCATTTCCATACTTGAAAAGCTCAGAGGAAGACTGTGAGGTACTGTGTAGCATTCTTCCTTCAGCATTGTCTTATTACTCATTCCAAGAGTCCTTGTTATTTATCAACTCTATCCTCCTCCTCTTGCAAGAAGAAACCATGTTTAAGGTGAAATCATGGGACATGTGGAGGAAAGGTAAAGAGACAACCTCTTCTTGTGCCAGTGAGCCCATAACACGGTGCCTGCGTTACCACCCTATTGCTCACAGATTAAAAATAGCCTAAGAACAGACCATCTAAACAACCAAATGTATTTCAGTAACCTCACTTCCATAATCTGCCTAGGGGGTAAAACCCGCAGAAACCTACCAGTTCTCTTTGTCATGCCACCCTTGGGCACTGACTCATAGAATCACAGAATGGTTTGGGTTCAAAGGAACCTTAAAGAACATCTAGTTCCAACTGACCTACCCCCCCAAAAAACAGATTTATGATGCAATAGGTGAATATTCTGATAGGGAAAAAATATAAACACAAAATAAATTCCATAAAAGTTTCCATAACAGCAACGTTTCTGGTAAAACTACAGGGTTTAACTTTTGTGAGGAAAATAGGAATGTTTCCAAAAAGAGGTTTCAACAAATATGGAAGCTCTTTCTGTGGAAAAAAATGAAAATAAAAAAGTGCACTTACATACAATGCTTCTCTGTCTAGTACACCACCTTCTTCAACGCTATACTGTGGTCTCAAAGAAAGCTAGCTACATAAATCCACAACATTTCATTGTCCACCAGCAACTAAAGTAAAGGCTGAAAGAGAGATTTTCTCCTACCTAATAACAGAGCACTCAAAAAGATAGCGAAGGAGAGAGATGAAGAAATTAAACCATAAAACTATGGAAATTAAATACAAGTCAGCTTTGAAGCCTTGAACCTGCATCACTAGGTGTTAACCCACAAAACTCCACTGATCCGAGCACAGGAACAAATGAGCCTGTAACTCGGGAAGGAAGTAGCATACTTCTGCTTCCCTCCTCAAGACAATATCTACAACTGGTGACAAAAGCCCACTCCTTGCCCAGGTAAGCAAGGAGGCACAGCAGGCAAGCTGGAAAAGTGCTCATCTGCAACATACTACATGATGAAACAAGGCTTTCTGATGTGCTCCATCATTCCTGAGATGAAGGAAGCAATGCCATCAGTTCTACAAAGAGGAAAGGACAGACTTTCATTAGATGCTAATGTTCTCTCATTTGCACTTGGCATTCACTGTGGAATGCCAAAGAAATATTTAAAAGTGCCAGATCCTTTTGGTACCTTTAATGGTAAATATTTCTTAGAGCTCCGTCACTGGCAACACGTGGGTCTCACTGGCAAGCAACATTTTTTTTTTTTTTTTTTTTTTTTAAGTTATCACCAGCTCCATCTGGTGGGTATTCCGCAGAATACATTTTCTTGAACGGAAAGCATAGCATTTTCTGATACTTTGTTTGTCCTCCCTTTGGAAATATAAGCATTAAAATGTCTACTATTTAATTAATTTTACGTTATATTAGCATGGGAAGAAAGTCACAGATCTTCTGAAACTTCCATGTTTACTTGATGTAACACTAAGAAAAGGAATTTAATTGGAAACCATAATGTACTGGTATTATACATAATGAGGTTGGCTGTGATTGTGAAAATTGCTTTTCAAATGAGAAAAATAAACGGAATACATAGAATATATTTGGACTAAACAACAATGGAAACTAATTTAGAGAAGACCTGAAATGTGGATATGCAAAACATTTTGATATAAAAATAATGAGAATATGAAATAGAGATTAGCTGCATGATAGAAGCAAACATAAAATACAGAATAGCTTTTGAAGTTATCTGATTCTCAGTTCCTCTCTTCCTGGCCCTGATATTCCATGGGACCCATGCCCCAGTTTCTCTGCCTGAATAAAAGAAGCAATCATATAAATCTATGCAAACGCTCTTAACTCCATGATATTTGGAAAATCATTTGGAGTTCTTGGATAGATGAAAGTATGATTCGTGTATGCAAAATGCTTGAGCAAACAGTCCATACACTTTCACTAGAACATTCTCAACTATATTGACAAGTCCACAGTTCTTCACAGTAATGAGTTTTAAATTGTTGATAAATTTGATCAGAAGTACCTAGCCAACATTAATGAGACTTAGTGAAAGGAAAAAAAAGTGGTGGTGGGGAACTTCAGTTGAAGTATCAAGGGTGCTCACTTAAGAAGGTCAGCAGTAGTCTACACAAACCAAACGTTTCATTTCAGAATTCATGTATCACCAGAGGTAAGAACAACAACAGAAGATAAATACAAATACAACAGAATCAATCCTACCTCTGCGTTCTAACTCTAGCACTTAAAGGTCTCTACTCCTGCTAAATTCACAGATGATACAGTTAGGTAGCACAGCTCTGTAATCTCTCACACGTCAGTGAGCAATGAATCAGCATCTCCTAGACAGTTTTGTCTCGCAGAGCTTATCACCTCTCATTTATTGCTGATCCTCATTTATTCTCATTACTTAACTCACTGAGGCCTGTGACATTTGCCTCAAAGCTACCGAGTTGTAGCTTTACCCTGGGCATTTTCTGATTGTGGTGTTTTACCTTCTGCTGACAGAAATTTGTTAGGAAAAGAAATGTGCTTCAAAGTAGTGGAATCTAATAAAGTGAAGGGAGATTGCACAAAGCTATGCAGGAAAAAAATCATTGCTCTCATCTGTCTGCTAAGCACTAGATAATAAATACAACCGTGCTTTTTGCTGTCAATCTGTGGAGAATAATAGGGCAAAATCCATAAGGTTTTTCCTGATTTCCTAGGATAGGCAACAGGAGTCAGTGTAATGCGAATGCTGGAGGAAGACGGTATCAGGCATTCTCACAGGCACCTCATCCCTTTTATCTGCTGATTAGGACACTAGATCCCGTTCCTTCTCCATGGTGAGAGGTGCCAGGCTAATCACTGGAAACAAAAAACTTCTGGACAGCAACCAATCACTACCAGCAGCATCTGGACCTAACAGCCACCAGCCTACTATGCCCTCTTACGGTGAGAGACAAACAAGAGTTAGGTGTGACAGATACATTACCTGTCTCTCTGTCCAGCAGCAATTACACAGAGTTGCCACCTTTACCAGCTCCTTCAGTTACATGTTCTCTGTTTCTACTAGGAACACTTACCACAGTAATATATTCCATCTGAACAACTCATGTCACAGATACCTCCAGAAATCTGACAGAAGATGCTGGATTTTCTTTGCTACTTCCTGAATTTCAATGTTACATTTATAAGGGGATATATAACAGAGAGGGGACTTCTTTTTTTTATCTTCCTCTTTCATTGTCAGACTCCTAACATTTCTGTGGTTCGGATCACGCGTTAGTCATCTCTTTTTCTCCTGACTACAAAGCCTCAGAGACAAAGACAAAAACTACTCCACAAGACATGTGCTAGAGTCAAATGAGCAAACCTAGAAAATCAAAGACTAGCAAAATCCAACCTGACCTTGCAGTAATAGGATCACATTAGGATTAGTCTATGTCATAGATTAAGCCCACTGAAGTAAACTAATCTTTCTCCAGTCAGCTAAGACTGTATGTTTACTTGCTAAGCTGGGAAAAACTCACGAGTGCAAAAAGCATATCTGTTGGAATAGACCATCTAGACTGTGTCTACATCAATGATTAGTGCACTTACTGCTGCACCACTGAACTGACCTTAAAGTGGCTTCAGAGAGCAAGATCTCTTTACACGGTTGCTAAACTACATTGTGTGCATTCATGGAAAAAGCATATACAAGTCAGCAGAGCACTGTTATATTAAAGGCTCTCATAGACTCTACAAATTCACATTTGGGCAGTCAAACTTTCTTTCTGAGTGAAGCAAGAAATTCTGTCCATCGGCACAACGATGTCTTGAGGCCATGGAACATCTTCCCTTTGGCTGGCAGAGAAATATTCCATTCAGACTGCAAGAAACAGGAAGCTCTGAACTGGGGCAGCTCTGAGAAGGAACAGTATACCCACTGTGCTTTTCTGCCCATGAATACAGCAGCTGGTGGCTCTAACTGAAAATGTACCACTCCTCTCCTGCCATGAGTCCCTTTACACAGAGATCACCAGAGCACCACACTACAAAATGGGTGTTTGTTCCCTGCTCGGTGTCATCAAACTACTTATTTCCCAGTCAGTAAGAGTAATGGCTTTTGTGCATCTGGGGAATACTGTACCCCTGGGAGCATCCTCTTCCTCATAGGAATGCCTTTTTCTGTGCATGCATTGCACTGCTTCTCCAGAAATCTCTACACATCTCTGGGAGCTGTCCATTTTATCATCTCAGTCCAGGCTGCTTACAATCCTTTGGAATACTTCCTTCTCTGCTTCACCTCTGTTAATTAAAATACTTTCCAGGATCTTTATTTTGAATTCTCATGAAAACATCAACATCCAACTGAAAGTGGGCATGGGGAAATTAAGAAAGTAATTTTTTTTTTTTTTTGGGGGGGGGGGGGGGAGGTGCAGTATTTCCTCACATGGCTGTGGTTTCCTACTCATAGAAACAATCACAGCCCAATGTCTCCACATACTATGGCTAGCAGAGTAACAGAGTTGTGCCTGCGAAAACACACTAACCAAGATGCTGATCTGACATCAGAGACACTGTTTTACTGAAGATATACTCTAAGTGGGAGCAAAACAAGATTGTGCAAACCTCTGGACAGTTACCACCGCAGAAACACCAGACCGGGTCCACGCATGGGAGAGTAACCAACTGCCTTTGTGGCACCACCACCCTACTGCTGCCTGTTTAACCTACACACCTGGTCTACTTTAACACCCAATTCTTAAAGAGCTCCTGACTCAGAGATAAAGTGAGAAAGTGAATGCACCCAGTCAGTGTTTGTATACATACACATATCCAGTCAATAAATTCCTGCTTTCTAGTCTACTCAAAAAAAACAACCAACCAAACAAAAAAAAAACCTTTTCCCACCTGTCCTCAAGGAACTTCATCTTCACATGCTACAGGGCAACAGAAGCGCAACAAAAGTCCTCCATGTTCTATGACTAGAAGGTAGCCTGAGAGCAAATTCATAAATAATTAAGTCCAAGATAAATTTGACAGAAGATGAAGAAAACATCTTGAGTACCAGAGAAGTTGTAGTTCACCAGGTGTGTTTTGTGCTGTCCAACAGAACATGTTGCCTTTTTTTCTTTTTCCCTTAGCAACTATCAACGGCCTTCTGGGCCCAATCCTACATACCTTACAAGGGTGGAATTTACCAAGTAAAATTTACCATAGTTCAGAAACAAAAGTAGTGCATATTTTAGGACTTAGAGGAGAGTTAAGCATAGACTGGCATTATGCCAGTCCTTAGCATTAGGCTGAATTCCACCTTTAATGAAGTTGGTCTGAACTAGGCTTTTCCAGGATTGGGCCCACTGTTAAATTAGAAACTGTTGTTATAGTGATCCATTACAGCTAAGTAATTCTCAGCACGTAGACATTTTAAATGAGAACTAACATGGACAAAAGGACAAAATAATGCAAATATGACGTGATTGCATACCTGTGATGCAGATCCAGTCAAATGACTCCATTTAGCTCTTTGCATGCACTTACAAAGATCATCTTTGCACTGTAAATGTATAGTACCTAGCTCAGCAGGGTCCATGCCTTAGCTTTCTCGGATCATGTCAAAAAATACTAAATCTATATCACCACATGGTTACTTTGTTTTTAAACTAAATCCATTTAGAAAGTAAGTGTACATCTGACTTCCCACAAGATTCTACTAAAAAAAACTCACATTAAAAGGAATGATACTCAAAAAGGAGTGATTAATACTCACATTTACAGCAGTAAGCGTATTTTTGCATCCATAAACAAGAGTCAAGTTTCCCTAATAAGATTCGGGAAACTGAACTCCAAAGGCTTCTTTTATCAAGACCTATCTAGCTGTAACTAAAAAAAAAAAAAAAAAAAAAAATCCCATACGGAAACACAGTGATACAGGAACCTTAACCATCAGCATTTTTGCAATTAAAACGTGGTCTTAACTTGATGTAGAGGGTTTTAAACTAGCTGTGATGGAAGTATGGAAGTCTGACTACCAGACTGAAATGGGAACAAAAAGTAGCCATTTGTAGCTTTGAACGTGTACATATGCAATTACTCCTAATGATTACATCCCTGACTTACTCCAGATACTCATCCTGAAGGTGAGTTTTTCTGCAGCAAAATTAACATGAAGTTTCAAGTAGAAAGACAACTTCAAGAATTTCCCTTTAACACCCCTGAAACTGATAGTTAGGGCCACAGAGAAGATGTCTGAGCTGTGTTAGTTATGACATTAATGGTTGCATTAATAGTCAGCAAGAGTCCTCTAAAACAGATATACCCATGGTAGACTACGGTTGTATTGCTGCCACTGAGGTGTTTTGTTTCTATGCACTCTGATAAGTAGGCAGCCGGTGGGGCCATATTCATTTCCTGACTGCTGTGTTTTGTGAGTTAGGCAAAACTTCCAAGCTCTCATCTCTGTAGCAGTAACAGCAAGGTGTAGGCAGTTTCTTGTCCCAGAGCCACTCAAGGCCTGCTGGTGGTCGACCCCTCTGCCAAGCTCCATTTCAGCAGTCACCTAATCAATACACATATAAGGAAAACTACTGCATTGATGTGATTTGATTTTCTGTTATGTATTTATCTTAAAAACAGCGTGACAATCTGTTCCTCAGTACAACTGACACGCCATACCTTAAAAAGGTATGGCTGACCTTTCTTATTTATTTATATTATCTGTCTTAGAACTTCCAGGGATGAGTTAGTAGTATCATTGCTAACATTCTTTGTTTCTAAATTGCCAGAATAGAGAAAGTTTGCATTTTTAATGAAAGCTATTTTGCAATACAACATTTTAAGCAGCTGCAGGGTGTTTAAATCCATGCCTAGTGCGAGATACTAGAAAAGTAACAATTTTTAGATGAAACTTTTAGAACTTAATAGTTTGAGAGTTTTGGAGGTGGGCAGGAAGGTGATCTATATTGCCTTCAGCAAATTTGTATGACCCCCCAGATCTGCTCTGCTGGGACACTTTCAAGCACAAACTGGCTCAAGACTGTCTATTAATTCCCATTTCCCATAACAAACACACTAGAGAACTGCAGAGTTCTTCTCCTTTCCAAAATTATTTGACTATAGATTCCCAGTGTGGTTGGTAAAGTGAGATGAAGTGCAAAACATTCAGAAATCTAGCCCTTTTGTACAGGTCAAGGAAGACCAAAGATATCATCATGACAGTGCGACAAAAGGAATACCAGTTAGTTTATTTCAAATCTTTGCCTTGCATTCTGCTTATAAAACATCAGTCATTTTTTATTCATCATCTCTTTATTTCGCTGTCCTGCTTACAAGCAATGTTTAGTCTACAATACAGTTGGTACTGAAGAAACCTGAACTTTGATGTAGCATTTAGCAAGTACATATCAAAACATACATATGTACGACTGTACTCTTTCCTCAAGCACATTTCAGATAGCTAAAAATTTACTTTCATTATTCATTTTGAAGCCATAAAAAAAAAAAATCCCTCTCTTCTGTCAAAAAATTTAAGAAAGAAAGAGAATGTCTTTATTTAGTTAACAAATTCCAGGTATGTAAGATGCTATTGCGTTAAAAGCTCAGATTAAAACTACTTAAAATGAATTCAAGTTCAAGTTTCAGAAGACTGAAAAATTGCAGCTAGCACTATACCACTTGGGAAAAAATAAAAAATAAAAAGCAGTTTTCATCTCACTTAAATGCAGAGCCATAAAATCAGCCATTTTAGCATCCTGCTTTGCAAAAGACCTTTGACACAAGCAAATGGCCAGTGAAACAATGGTAAAAAAACAAATCCACATTTCTTTTCTCAGTTGCATACAATCTGCTTATTTTATCTTACAGTTTTGCCTAAAATAGAAAAATGAGAAGCACCTACCTTGTCAGATGTCATGAAAGCACCACATCCTTGGGACATTAGTTAGACATAGCAACATAACGTTTGGTTTAAAATCAAAGTGTTCTCCATAGCCCTTAGCATGCAGAGGTTCTTTTAGCTCTGCTAGAGGATGTGCAAATGTCTACTCAGGGTATTAGAAAAGGCTAATTCCTAATTCCCTCTACTAAGCCTGCTTGCTGCTATGGACTACTAGTGGCTTTATTCTTATTAGAGACTTACTGGTTGCCCAAGGTGACAGTGCTGTGTCACAGGTAATCATGCAAGTGATATGTCAAAGGGCTTCTAAAACTCTAGCTTTGAGTAAAAAGACTAAATGACTATGCATGTATGTAGCTTTTAAAAACTAAATTAACAGATAGTAGTGCTTTACTTTTCTAGTACCAGCTAACATGCAATAACATCATATTCCCTTTCCACTCACATGTTACAACCTGTCATTTGAAGAATCAACAGCAGCAGATCAGCAGATTGGAGCAGGCTGATACTATGCCCCATATGGTAGCAATTATAAAAAGAGAAGAAGGTCAAGCCATGTCAGAAAAGGGAGAGTGCTCACGCTTGTTTTTAGATTTTGGGTGTAATCCAATAAATCTTTTCTAACCACTTAACTTAGAACCAGGCTACTTACCAAACAATAGAACAAATCCTTAGAGGGGTTAACACCTGTAACTTCCATCTGCAGCCGGAACAAGAACAATGGTACTGGTTGGAGACATTTTGTTTGACGTTCCTTGCTAGTCTGAAAAGAAACAAATAACTAGCAACATAGCTGTAATCACAACAAACTCTGATGAAACAGCTGCAAATGTCATTACTCAGTAACACATTTTCCAAGGCACAGGTGAACACAGACATTGAGTTTAATGGATTTCTCTGTCACAAGTTGTTTGCATTTCTGTGAGGGTAATTAGGTATTTTACACAAATTTTGACAAACGTCTACATGAGGCATTTTTTGTTTAGGTGTACCTGTACCATACTGAAGCACGTTATTTAAACAAACAATATCGAGGCATTTGGCATCAGATAAGGTTGACTAATATGTGCTCACTTGAACTGCCCCATTTCACTACAGGAGTTGCAGCTAGCTGCCTATTCTCCTTGGTGGCCTGTGCTAAGCAGCTCACACAACATAGTTTCTCATCTGGCTGAATTTACAGGATGCCTTCTAGAAGTCACAAAACCACAGTGTGACTTGAGTTCTCCATGAAGCCAGCTCCAGAGAGCAGGTACATACAAAGCTTTTCAGTCCACGACAGACTTCACTACTTCAACTTTGAGATCCTAAAAAATGATTTCTTGAACAGCCTGTTTACAGGGCTTTACACTCCTGCTTAAGTTCAAGTTCTAATAGGCTGTTAGGATATTAAGCTAATAGGGGATGATAATGCTGCCACGTAGTCCAGCACTTAACAGCTCTGGTCTTTTGCCCTCATCCCTTCACAGTAGGCTGATCAGTTTCTAATTCCATTTTCTGGTATACAGTTCAGGTAGATTGTCTTTTATATTTAATAAGACCTCGGTCCCCCTCTGTTACTTTTGGCTAATATCTGATTAGAAAATGAAATAATAAATATAGGGCAAATGGACATAATTGCATCACAGACTGCAGACAAAGAATTCCGTGTAGGAAACGCTTCTTAATTTCAGTAAGTCTGGTGTTTCAACATCTTCCAGAAAGTTAGAAGATTATGAGATACCCTACAGCAAAACCTGTAAATCACAATTAACCACCTTCAGTTAGTCCACAGCATTCAACTATTTACTTTGCGAAGTCATAACTACTAGATTGTGCAGCAATTCTGTGTACTGATGTTAACCTTGAGATAATTCCCCAATACTTTAATTCCTTATGGTTGCACTAGAGAATACACTCATGTTGTAGAAAAACTTGGAATCATTATGACATTTTAAAAAGGTTTTATTCCAATTATTCCAAGCAAGAATCTTGGCAAAATATTCTAATTCTAAACCATGGTAGAAGAAATAAAGGAAAAAAAAAATCTGTTCTCATTTTAGTCACTCTTCCCATGGCTTTTCAGTTCCTCCTTCCGGTGTTTTAGAACACTGAAGAGATCTCAGATATGGAGACCTCTGTGTCATAACAGCAGTAAAGGCCCTTTTCTGTGGAAAGTACCACCACTACTATGAACTACAGTTCCTTTTTTTGCTTCTTTTTCCCCTAACAACGTACTGAGCACCTGAGCCAAAAAATCATATTCCTAACTGTAGATATGTGATTACTTAAACAAAGAAATCTGTGCAGGACGGAGTGCCAGATAAGAAACTGCCTCATAAGCCTTATCTTTGGCCTTTTTGTAAGACAAAGATTAATTTAACGGAAAGATGAATTTTCACAGAGGTGGCAACACAGCTGTAGGAAAACTTCTTGAAGTCTAGCAGGTATGACACTGTCAGTAGCCACTGAGTTGTTGTCTGAAACGTACAGAACAACATACTTTAAGTCTGAAATTACACTCTGGTCTGCTACTTATGAAGCAATCATTTCGTTTCCATATCTGGGAAGCCACTTACGAGTTTTATGCATAATTCATCACCTGTATTTATCAGGCTCAGATATACTACCTTCAGTCTCTTTTCTTGTGCAGTAGCATATGCCAAATTAAAAGCCAACATAGTACAGATTTGTATACTGTTCTTCTAAATTTATGCAGTTTTGGTTGTTCTCTGTGCCCTAAAGTAACTACAAAAGTCATAATGAATGCAACCAGAAACAAATCTTTAATTAGCCTTTACATTTACGCATTCTGGAGATGGCTGTCCTCATCTGGTTCCTCACTGTCTCCACGACACGCATGGAGCGCTTCAATTTTAGGCACATTTCTTCCCTGTGTGTCCAGCCGTTTCACTACATTGTTCACTTCATCAGGGTCCAGCAGATGGAGCTAGCAAGACACTCGTTTGGCATGGACACGGGAAAGAAACAGCATTTAACGAGTCATTAGACTAGACCACGCTATTTACTTAACAGTACTGAGAAACTAGCTGGTAATAGCTTATTTTGTGCAAATCAAATATCGCTCCACCATTTGCTCTTCCCGGAGCAGGACAAAAAGCAGTTTCTTCTCAACTCTCGCACTCTAGATCATTGATTGTATCTCAGTATTTAGCCTATTCCTTTTTCACAGAAGCACGGAAGACACTGGCAGACAAGGAAAATGCAAGGTGGCTCAGTACTTCAGGTATTTTTTATTTTCCTGACTAAAGCCACTGTTTACCAGAGTCACGAATTCCCTGCTTAAGCAGTTACCAGTCCCAGATGTCAAACTGCAAAAACGTGGATCTATGTTCAACTAAAAGGAAAAAGAAATTATGCATTTCATTTAGACCAATCTGACAGCAACTTAAAAAGAAATACACCTTCAAAGTCAAAGCACATCTTGTTGGCACCCCAGAACAAGACTCAAAGACGACATTAAAACTGTAAGAGAAAAAGAGGATTAACAAACTGAACTTGCAGGGAATCCTGATCTGCCTACTGCAGAATGAGACAAAGCTTCCATCACTGAAGAAGTAGCATGTTTTCTGCAAGTTCTTCTTCCCTGGCTGTATCCACAGCTACATTAATCACTTTCTTAGAATGCTGGCTAACAGTACACTATGTTCCAAAGCAATGGTAATATCATCTACTCTGGTCTTCCACAGAGCCGTTATTAAAGATCACACAATTAAAAAAAATAAAAATCCTGCTGGATCATTGACCTTTCAAGTGAGTCTCTACAGATTGGAGTTACAAGTATTCAAAAATATTATTTCCCTCTACCTTACTCAGGTAGAGGATTGAGACTGTGTAATAGGTTCATACGGATAATGCAATCCAAACAGATGTATTTATATCTCCCTATACACAGCTGACTATAGCTCTGCTCTTCACACTCTTCAATTTTACTCCCCTGTTTGACCTATTCAGCCATACTCCAAAGTGCAACTATACTAACAAAGGCTGGAAGACCCAGAGCAAGAATATGCACTGACTGTACATACAGACAGTGCGTGACTGATCCTGACATGTAAGTTTATTTTTCACTGAAGCACACAGTGAAAGAAACTTCTGGAGATTTTTTTAAGAACAATTTTTGCATATAAGGTTTTAGAAATTGTGTTTTTAATACAATCAAAATTTTATCAGTTGGTGGAAGAAGCACTGCACTAACTGAAACAAGACTAATACAGTTCTGATCAGTTGCGACATAGCTTTTGGATACTCATCTGCTTGAGCTGTATGCTGTTAGGCTGTCAGCAACATAAGAGGAATTGATGTAGCAAAATACAGACTATAATAAATGAAGAAAGCAGGTAAACGCTATGGAGAACAAGCCACCGTTCCAACAAAACTTCATTTTACAGGACCAAAACAAGAATTCTGGCTAGGAACCCACTGTCCCCCTAAGGGGGCCCTGAGACAAAGAAAACTTCTGAAGCCAGAAAAATACCATTAGCAGTATCTCGTTAGAAAACTAGACTTACAGCTGGTAGTAAGAAACTCTTAAAATTTTTAATATTATTACATTATATTCTGGAAAATACACAAGGATATTTATAGCTACTATAAGAGGTGATTGCTTCACTGCTAATGTAAGGAGTATCCAAAATGGGTGTTACATAATGCTGAAATAGAACTAAGTTAAGAATTTCAAGATTTTGACTGAGGCTCTGTTTTTAACTAGCTCTATTAAAAAAAAAAAAGTTTATTTTTTTTTGTTTCAGTTAGTGTTCAAAGATTCAGGCAATGTCCAGGCACTGCTGGGGATGCTGGACAAAAAGGTAATTCAATAGGTTAAAGATCCCCAGGTCCTCAGACTTCTCCCAGAGCATCTGTCAATTCCCAGTAAGGCATTCAGAATGTTCCAGTCCCCAGCCTATACCAAACTCCCCCCAGCTATTACTCCTTACCAGAAGGGAAAGCAGGTACCTCATTTCATTTGGACGCAGACTGGGAAGGAAACAGGCGATTCCTAAGCCAAGTACATCTCTAGAGCAAACCTTAGTGGCATAACTACAAGACCTTCTTTCTCAAACCCAGGTCTACCTTTTACTCAGCTAGCCCACATACCAGCTGTATTTCTCCGTGGTTTTGTTCTTAAGCTTGTACAGGGAAGACAAATTTTTAAGTCACCACATTCCTCACATGCAGGAACAGTTTGGCTCCTATCTGCTGTAAATAGACCCTTCTGCTGTCTGCGCTGGTTCTCAGTGTTCCAAGCAGAAGGCAGTCAGAGCACGTAGTGCTCCTAACACCTCCAGTGTAGCCCATGTTACAGCCCAGTCTGGCAGATACGCTGGCACACAGCCATCATGTTTTCTAAGAGGGTCTAAGGAACAATCAGACAAAGGAAAACACATGCAGTCCTTCTGGAAAGGGTCTTCCTAAGGGACAGATTCCACCTGCCTATCCTTTTATGTTGTCAACACGGCACAGAGGGACCGTGATTCAAAGGAAAGCTCATCTCAGGAACTCTCAACTATGTTGACATTTTTTGCTGGAAATGGGGTGGGGTGAGGATTCTGAATGTCTTTAAGACTTTCAGGGGACCTGGGCAACAAATGCAGCATTTTTCAAAAAGCTCAGAGAGTCATTTGATGCTGAATTATAATATTTACAGTGTGGCCCCTACTGCAGTGAGGCAGCTATACCATCTAAAATGGGTGACACAAGAAACAGGGAAACACAGCAAAGGCTTTGCTTGCTCCATTTCCTCCTGGGAGGATCCTTCCCAACCACCCTGTATGGCACTGTTACAGGGCAACTTTACCTTCCATGTCGAGCACAGTTCAGCAGTGTAGATAAGTCATATAGGATGTATGAGGAAGCGCTATCTTTGTTCCCTCTAGTCGACAGTTCATGGCTGAGCTCAACAGTAAGAGAATAAAGCAGAGAGGAGAAAATAGCTCTGACTCCCACACGTTAATTAGCAAGCAGATCTCTACAGAGCATCTATTTTGACATTTCTGGATGGTTTAATCTATGTTAGGAACTAATTAAAGTTATGAGCAAAGATTCTCACCCATACCTTAGGCCATTTACCCAAGGTAGAGGGACCTGAGAAGCCTGAAGTCAGAGTGAAAGCAATATGCTGGCAGTTTCTCAGGACCTTAGTGACAGTTCATGTCTAAGAGGTGTGCCAGGAATAGGACCACAGGGCACAATGCTGCTGACCTATGTCAGACGTGAGCTACCGTATACATACTGTAAAACTTCCTAGATGCTGAAGCTGTTCAGAATCATTAAAATAGGAAAGTCAGCCAAGTCGTCTTTCCCCCGTGATGGGTGGTGAGTCTTGTGCTCTGCTTCTTATGCTCACTGAATGACCAAAACTGACATTCTAAAAAACATGACTATCAATTAAAAGGCAGGCTGATTCCTATAACAGAGAAAGAAAGAAGGGAAATACTGGCAGTTGGATTCCCAAGCTGACACCTTTGATCAACAGTGCTAAACTGTAGCTATTGTAATAAAAAGTTGTACTGTGACTGTTATTGGAATTAATAATATTAGAAAGAGATAAAAGCAGCCTCATTTGAAGCAGCTCGTCTGTTTTATGATTTTAGCTACACAACCATCAGCTGTAGCTTAAATGGGATGTTACCAACACTGGCAGGCCCACATACATAAAGGAAACAGACTTCTGCACCTCTTTGTATAGAGCTTGTAACCCAGAAATGAGCAGATTACTGTGTGCAAAGTCTGGTTCTCCTGATCTCAGATCCAGAAGCAACATTTTCTTCATTCAAATTCCTTAAGCGATGGCCTACTTTCCATATTTATATTAGGAACTGAAAATCTGGAAAGAACACAGAAATACTGTACAGCAGGTGTTGTGCAGATCAAGATTGGTGTTCCTACTGGAATAGGTGTGGTTTGTATTTTAATTGTGCTGTTCAGAAGTTAACATGACTCACTGCCTCTCCTCTTTCCTGCCTTTCTAACGGCCTTGTACTGTACAAACAGGGGTGTGTTTGAAGGGACCATGGGTGTAGTAGAGGGAAACTTAAAGAGTCCCTGCAGAGATATCAATGTAGCTGGTGATGTTTCCAATCTTGATTTAGAGTAACACCTAAGAAGTTGCATCACTATGTCTATAAGGGGGAAAATAGATAATACTAATGAATCCCATGGAATCCAAACTAGGAACTAAACAAAAAGCACCTAATCTCTTCTGACTGTTGGCACTCCAAGAGTTATTTGATAACCAAGGTAGAATAATAATAATAAGCCAAAATATTGTTTTTGAAATGAATCTCTTGGGAGGGGGAGGCTGGAAGGGAATGCAAGTTGTCGTTGTGGAATGTTGTCAGATGAGAATTAAAATTCCAGTCTTTACTGAGGCCTCTCCTGGAATGCACAAAACACTGGGTACATTTCCCTCACACACACACAAACTTGGTGTTTTGTTTTTCCATGCCATGCTGCTTAAAGGCTCATAGCTGCATTCCTGCTTGGCTTCTCAGCTATCTTGGTACATAAACACAGTGACACCCAAATCTGCACTCTTCAGCCCTGGTGCCTCATCTGAAACAGAAGCTATTTCACTCAGGAGCAAAAGACATCTCAAGGTCCATGCTGGGACTAGGAGGGAACTGCTGTACAGGATCATCCTGAGGTTTAGTTCATATCCAGACTTCACCAAAAGCTTTTCAAAAATCATACCAAAGACGCCTTAATAAATCTTTAGCGGTCAGCAGTGGGACAAGCAGGAGACCAGGCAAAGCTCTCATTTCCCTTTCAACTGCTTAGAATTTGGCTTATGCTCTGAAACACAACTGTTAATATTCATCATCTATCATACTGTTGATTGCAGTTGTTAACTAAAGCACTCGCCTTTCATAAACAATGCAATACTCTTTGAAAGGACTGAAGGGAAGGAGCAGAACGGAGAGGGGAGTTTTCTTCCCATGGCAATTTCTCAGAAAATGTAATCTGAATACCACAGGCGAGGAAGGGGACAAATATCTCTTCAGTATGAGTGCTGCACATTTCATACCAGAATGATACCTGTATTTCCTAATAACAAATAAACAAGCTATGCAGGCCACTTACTGAGGGCAACTGTACAATAAAACACAAAATAACATTGTGTGAAAATGAAGTTGGATGCCAATTACTGATTCTTTACAGCCCATTCCCACCAATGCCAATGTCAAACACCACAGTCAATATTGAACTTCCAAGATAAGTATAAATTGAGACTTGGAGCTGGATTTATTAAAGTATTTTTTCAACAGACGCCTTAAAATGCAGACAATACTTTAGAAAATGTCACTATGTACCTAATTTCCATTTGCTTTGCTGCAGGTGAGATTTGCAACTCTGAAAATCTCACTAAACATTATCTGAATTTCTAGAAGATTGAACAGCATTGAAAAGATCCACTCGTGTGACACTCATCCTCTGCAGGGATGAGGAGAGGATTTCACCAGCTCCGTTGGGAGCCATGAGATATCGAGGCCTTTTGATGTGGTGAGTACAGAATCTCATCCTGATCACAGTCTTGAAGGCTGCACACGCCATTTTACAAATTACTGTTAAAACTCGTAGGCTAGAATACAACTCCCACATGCAAGATGGATATAGCAGATTACAATACAGAGCCAAATTGTACATAACAAACAGCTACTCCAGGCAGACTCTGCCAAAAATTATGTTACTGAAAGCCCCACAATGCCACAGGACAACCCCTTCCTGTGGCAACTTTGGCAAGGGCTGGCCACACAGAGTTTTGTCCATCTGCCTTGTCACTAACTGGAGTGAGTCATTAGTCACTAACTGAAGTTTCTGTTGGACTCACTGAGAGCAATTAGACCAACAGTCAGGTTTAATTTTTAACTTATAAATGCAAAATGCTGCTTTTCTATGAGCAGTTCAAGGACTCTTCATGTTCTACAAAAAAATCCCTGTTTTCCACATCAGAAGAGCTTCCTAGTTCTTGCAGCACTGAGCAATTTTGAGAGCACTGGGCTCCACGTGACTGCCATCAAAAAACTTCTAAACCAACCTTCAATCTATTCCACGAGCACAGGCACTAATGAAGGCTGTTTTCTATGGATGTATATATTACAGCCTCACTGTTGCATAACACTAGACAAACTCATGATGTAGTCTCCCACTCAGGCAGCTACTGGGTCTGTCCCATCCTATTACCCTATGTAGCCTATTTTCAGACACTGCCTCACTGTTAAGGTTAGCCAAAATTAGCTAGGAGAATCCACTGTAGAGAGACAAACAGTAAGGTTGCATTAGGTCTCACTGATTTAGTAATCTAGGTTAAAAATAATCTATCCTCTACATAACTATTGGTAAATTACTATACTGTTGGGAAAGATCAGGAAGAAAAAACTCCTAAAATTCAGACTACTTCTGCTCTTCCTCTCTGAATACAGAAATCAGTGTGAATTCTTTTCTGCAGGCTAAACTCCAGTCAGCCTAGGAAAATACAGGATTCCCTGCATCAAAGACTTCCTAGTGCCAACAGGACACTGCCTGAGTCACTTCCAAAGAACGGTTTCCAAGCCTACATTCCCAAACACAAATAAGCCTACCCTATTACTTGAATAAGCCTACCCTGTTACGTGGAAAGTTAATATTTAATAGTTCTGACCTCAGTTATTGTGGCAGCCTGCTAGTTTCCACCACAGAGCATGGAGAAAAGCAACTTGTTTCATTGAAAAAGAGAAAGTAGAGCGATATGACCTATGTGTCCATAAAATTCACCCACGTTCTGTTTGATCATGTTTCCACTCAGACCTTTACCAAAAAAAAAAAGTCAGGAATGGGGCAAGTATTAAAAATGGTCACTTGTCTAAGACATGCTAACTTTCAACCTCACTGTTCAGACTTTGGTAAAATCATTGTACTTTTCATCATAATTTGCCTTTTAAATTAGTCATAAGTATATACCATAATTTCCTGTAAGGCATTTTTCAAAGATTATTTGTTTTCTACAGAGTTTTGAACATGCAAGTGGACAGAGCAAACTAAATTGTTACATCTTCAGGAAATGAAAACTGAGCACATTTGACAGGCAATCTGAAGTGTATGTGGGCAGGTATTTTGCAACGTACATACTCACTTTCATCATTTATTTTTCTTAATGGTTTCAACAAAACTTTTCTTAAATATGATATTTAACAAGCTATCTATTAAATTCATGGGAGCCTTAAACTATAAAACTCATACCTGGGAAATCCTTTTTGTTACAACTTGCAAGGCTGATGCTCTACTTTCTCATTACCTAATTAGCTGTTCATTACTTACTGAAAACAGCAGAAGTTTTTTTAGTTGCTTTGAATCAGACCCTTGAAACAATGTAAGACCTCAGTTTAAGAAAAAAAAAATAGTCCTGATTTACATTAACAAATGTGAAATACAGATTACAATTTGACCTAAATTAATAACAGAAATTTCACCAAGCTTTAACAACAGTCACATCTATACCTAGTATCAGCATGTCTTACAGCTGTATTATTCAATACACTGATGAATGCCAGGCATGTCTATTATTTTTCTAAACCCAGCATAACTGGTAACATTCGATTACACTGTTTCTAACCAATATTTAAATGCATGTAACATCCAGTTCATTTAATTACAGCAGCAAAGAGAAAATTAAAGAGCCCACAAGATGAAATAGCACACTTCTCGTCAAGGTTAGATTATATGGTTGCAAACCACTTATTCACAGGGTGTCCTAACCCAATTACCATCTCAGTTGTAGTAAAAACAAAAACCACCCACAGTCTGCAGCCAAGCTTTCCAAACTTGTGTAATTAGTTTTATAAAAGAAAAAATGTACAAGAAAATTTTACTATCTACCATACTTGTTTTGCCTATGCAAAACAGGCTAAATGCTGCCATAGAGTGTTAAAACGTATCCCCTTCTTCAGTGGTAATAAACACGTTTGAAAAAGCAGTCTAAGGCAGATCTTAAGTTATCCCCAGGCTGGGATTAAAAGCGAAAGGACATGTAGCCCCTTTTACCCTCAGAAGTTATGTTTTCTCTCAACTATTATTTTCTCTTTGTGTTGAGTTTTCCATTAGATATTTTTGGGATGACTGAAGAAATTTTACAGGCCCTCAAATGCAACATAAAACAAAGAGCAAATATTTTGAGTGAAAACTGTATTTAATGTCTGATCAACACCAATGAATTTGTGTGAACTCCCATCAAATTCAGTGGGACCACATGGTTAAGCAAGGACCAGCACACTACAAAGTTTTGAGTGCTGATATGTTTAGATCGTCTGCTATATGATGTGTGAAACTTGTCTAGGTGACATTTAAATATTCTTCATTGTATGCAAAATAATAATAAATCAAATAGTCCAAAATCAAAGAATACAAAATGAGCTCAAGAGCAAAAAGCAAGAGCTTGCATGTTTGAAAGCAGATTCTGAAAAAAATAGATCTCCTTTGAGTAGTCACCATTTGTTTTACTGTTTGCACAGGTAGCTCACTGAGCACTTCTATTCAGCGTTTTGATGTGATGGCAGGAGGCTTCCTTCTAATTCACATCATGTTGCAAAGCAAGTCTGTATCTGAGTGATGGTCCACACAGAGTTGCCACCACTAACAGGCCAGTCTTCATGAGAGGCTTTGGCACCATAAAACCAGCTGTCAAGCCTGAGAGGCCAAACTTCCTCCTGTCTATCAGCCAAAAGCAGTAAGTACCCCAGATCTCTCTCACAGCGTGGCACCAACAGACAGCTGGGATAAGCCCTGAAGAAGAATGTGCTGTAAATGCTTAGCAAAAGGCAAGGGAAAAGGTGTCTTTTTTAGTAGCCTCCCACAGTATGATTTCTAGGGAGCCTATGTAAAAGACACTCATTCTGCTAAACCCAAAGGCAGAAAGAACGTGGGTATGCAAAGAGCTGGCAGGACTAACAGTCCTGCAGCAAAGGTGTTCTTATTGCCACCTAAGGCTCAACTAAGCAGCTAAGATCTTTTCACACACAGAACAAGTTTGCATTTCAGTTTTACAACAGACAGACCACAAACTCCAGACCCAAATTCTCCATGCCTCAAAACAAACTTCATCAGGGAATTCCTCTCTGGCAGCCTCCTGAGATGACAAGCCTCAGTACAGTGACCGATACTGCCCAGCAAAATAAAGGTCCGTGGATATGTAGCACTACATTTTATTTGGTTCTGCTGTGTTCAATTTGTTAACTCAAAGAAAAGATGATGCTCCAGAATGCATATATACAAACAAGACTGCCCTTTCATGACATTTTGTCTTTTTCTTTAAGGACGTATTAGGCACTCAACTCTCTTACCATTTTCAAACAACATTGATCTTTACATCGAGTCTCAGAACTGGTTTTTTTGTTGTTGTTGTTGTCGTTTTGGTATGGTTCTAGAGACATTTGTTTATCAGAACAAATCCTGTCATGAGATACCATTTGTCTATGACTTTTTAACATGTTGTGATAGAAGTCCATGTTGTAATGCAGTGGGAATTTACTAGCAGACACTTTTGAAGAATAACATGGTGCCACATGTCAAGAGGTTCATAACGTATTCATAGAGCAGTTCACCCCTCCACAGAGCAAAGGACAAAAGCATTACAAATGCACACTTGAGACTCCTGTTCTAACACTGTGGTTTAAAGTGCAGAGGGCGTTCCTGCACTTAAGAGATTACTTTTGCTCCCTTCACCTCAGACACCCCCAAGGTAAACTCTCTCTGCCACTGGCTGATTTGTTATATATTAAAGGAAATGGAATATGGTGGCAAAGGGCATAGGGACATACACAGCATTTATTCTGAAAAGCAATAAAATCCCCTAATACCCAGGAAAGCTCTAAAATGAATGCCTCAAAGACACTCCCAACTCACTCAAATTCAGTGATTCATGCTCATTTGGCTTTGCTGGCATAGGCAACAAACCAACTGGCCTGATTTTCAATGCACGTCACTATTCGGGCAGTTGCTGATTAGAGAGATATCACTAGTGCCAAGAGCAGTTGGGTGGCAGAGTGCACGCAATCATGCTCCAGGGTGCTAGAGTAGGGAAGCCATCCTACATAGTGGGATCAACCTGCTGCTTTTCAGTTGAGAACTGTAGTAGAGAAAATTGAAAGCATCAAAAGTGGACACCCTCTCTCCCCCAAATCCTCTATGAATGACAGATACAATGTGTAAGTAACGTGGGGGAAGCAGGGCTGTTGCCACACTCTAACAGACCTGAATTAAAATAAGAATGGTATTTTTAATGACATAATTTTATTAACAGGACTCCTCACTGTACAAAACAAAAAGGATACAGACATCAAAGTTCCAGGGTACAAGCTAACAACCGAACTAGACACTGCAACACTTCTCATCTAACAGAAGTAAAGAAAAAGGGGAGTTACACATTCCCTTTCTCTGTAATGTCTTTTTCTGGCTAGGTTCACACACGATAGTCAAGTAGATGGCTCTAATCCGGTATGGCAATCCCTACTGCTCATGCAGCACAGCCTCTTTTCTCTGTGATTACAGGGACACACAAACACATTACACTGTTATACAGCCTTTCCACTAAGACAAAGGCTCTTCACTGCTTTTACAAAGTAGGGTCTGTGTGTAGTAAATGATACCCCTCTGTGGTGGAAGGCAAGCGCTCCATTCCTTTCTCCTCAGATCAGAGCGTGGGTGGACCGCTGCAAGAACACACGTTGGCGTTTTCCTTGCGTGTCTCTCATTTACCAGAAGGAAGGGAAAGCCTTGCCTTTGCAACTGGAGCAGGTGGCTATTCAGTGCTTCTCCTCCAACCCGTGGGAGGAGAGCCGCGGGGGGAGGGCGCGTTCTCCCCACAGGATACAAGGGCCGGGACCGAGACCTGCCTCGCGTGCTGCGCAGAACGACACGGTTCTTCAAAACCTCCTTCGCCAGCCGGAGCTGCGCGAGTGGCTGTTGTCAGGCGGTGGGAAGGGGGCCGCGTCCCGCAGCCCCGCCGGGGAAGGGCGGACCCCCAGGCGGGGGGTGTCGGGCCGTGCCCCGCCCAGCCGGCAGAGGGCGCGGAGCAGGAGGCGGCGGCGAGGCCGCGCAGCGCGTGCCCGGCAGCGCCCCGCCCCGTGCCGCTATTAATAGCGCGCCGGCGGCTGCGGGCGAGGCGCGCGGGGCACGCGAGGACAGCGGCAGCGGCGGCGCCGGCTTAAAGGGGCAACGGCGCCGCCGCCTGCCCCTCTCGCTGTCCCGAGCCGGCAGAGCGAAGCCGGGGGCCCCCTCCCGCCGCCTGCCCCGCGGTACGGCCGCTTGCCCGAGCGGCGCCGGCCCCGGCGCCTCGGCCCCGGGCTGCCCGGTCGGGGGTAACTGTTTCGGGGCCTCCCCCCCGCACGCGTTCTCGGGCGTGGAGCCGGGGAGAGCTTACCCCGTCTCACATCATCGCTGTAACTGAGAACGCTAGGATACACCACACAAATAACGGCCTCCAAAGCCTGAAGCGCGTTCAAGCCTCTTGGTTTCTGCTAAAACCAGAAAGCCGTCACTGCCTCTCTCCGGAGCACAGAATAAAACACGCACTTTAACCAAGCTGAAACTTTCCTAGACAGAAAGATCTCAATGCCATTGAGATCCTAGTTAACAGCTGAACACCTTCTCCAGCTGCCACCTACCGCAGCAAGGAACCAGGACACTAGTGTGCCTCTTGTCATTCGCAGCTCAGCATCAATTTCACCAGAGGGTTACTAAGAACAAGCAGAAATACAGGAGATGGTCTGTATAGGCCCCTACAAAGAAGAAAGGTAAGGTACCAGGGTTTGTTTGGAGCCATGCACATGTCATTTGAAAGTATCCCAAACCCTTGTTTCTCCTGTAATGGTAAAAATCCATTTCTTCCGGCCAAGATTCTTTTTAAGAGGTCTTTGCCAAGTTATGAACAATGCTTCATCAAAACACACTATTGTGCAGAGCGTGTAAACATATGCCATAAAGGTTAGGCTGTTATTCTTTCCAGGCACAGACCACCCTTGTTTTCAGTGATGTTTCAAGAAGAACATCTAATTCAATTAATAGGATTCTTTCATTTTTTAAATCACTTGTGCACATGCTTTTCAGATGCATCACTGAAGTTTAATTTCCAACATGCAGGCTGAAAATAATGCACCAAAGTTCAGTGTGAGAAGTTAGATGCAGATGAAGTACATACTGCTGGTGAAACACAGCAGTGAGCAGGCAGACTACTGAGACAGGAAGTCAGAAGCAAGAGAAAACAATATAAGCAACTTAGTTCAAACAAGCCAGAGAGAAACAAACCTCCCATCAAGGGGATGATGTGATACTTTTGCCTCCTAAACTTATACGTATGAATGGGAAGGGCTAACAGAACAGGAGGGAAAGTCCTTAACCAGGAACAAAAAGGTAAAGGGCTAAATTCTAAGTTCTTTATTTAGAGTCTTATTTTCACTTAAATTCATGCATTTGTGTATGGAGGAATTTTACACACCACTCTTCTTTTGTCCATAGCGGGCCACTTCTAAGACCTACACCATCAACGGGCATCTCAGGTAACAGTCCGCAATGTATCCGCAACTGTGTGACATTTTCCAAAACACGTCAAAATCAAATCTCACACATCAACAAACAAGATATAAAACCACAGCTTTAGTGCTAAAGAAGGAATCTTAGCTCACAGCTGCACTTACTGAAAATTACAATTCATCCGTGTGTGGCTGTTTTGACAATTGCACTAAAACATACAGTAACATACTCAGGGGTTAAACAGCAACAGTGAAAAAAAGGCTCTTATCCAGCAAGATTTGTGTAAGGCGGGCCTTTGAGTCCTCCTCAATACATAACTTCCACTGATTTGAGTGAGAGTATGAGAGCAAGTTCTAGTTATGCTAGGAGAAAAACACCTAAGTATATTTTATTCTCAAAGATGAAGGAAGATGAACACAGCAAGTTCCACACCTGTAAAAGGGAGTTATCCCTTTTAAAAACATAGCTAAGAGGCTGTATTATTCAAGACGAACATCGCCAAACTACAGACCAGGCCAGTGGGTGCTGTGCTCAACAAGAAGCATTTAGCATTTCTGCAAGAGTTCTGAACAAAGTGGGACTTCTGGCATTCCTGAATGTGCATAGCACTCTTTGTTCACCTGGTTATTGATAAGCATAAATGAGTTTGCCGGTACCGAACAGTGACAGTGTTACATGGCAGCCTGGTTCGAACTGGTGATGCTACTGTCCCATTGAGGGCAAGGCCATGGAGGCAGGGAAGAAAAGTCTAATGCTTCACAGAGTGCTCTTTAGTTTTAGATTGCTCAATCTGGGGAACAGTAAACACTGGATTTACAGACCTCCCCAGGTTCAGATGGAAGCCATACACGTTTTGTTCTTGATTTAGCAGCCTCCCGTTGGGCACCCAGAATAAAGTCCAAAATTAATGTAACTGATTTGAAAAACTGAACTGAATGACTTGCCAAGGCCACACAGGAGACAGGACCTCCTGGCTTTACTACCACCTTACTCAGAAAGTAAGGTATATAGCAGGTATACTCTGCAGTGCAATCTTACTCTTTCCACAGCATATTTCATAGATTCAAGTAACATCACAGACAAGATTATATCTGTGAGTAAAGAGTTGAATGCAAATAAACTTACCCGATATGTTTTGAAAAATATTTTTTTAAGATGGAAAAATTGTCTCTGTTCTGAAAATATTATACACAATGGATACATACATCAGTAATACACACTGCTGAATGTGTCTCACAATTTTTAACATCTGCATGTTTGGACCAAAGCAGTCTGTTACTCTTCCTGCATAAAGGCCATTTAAAATGGGAATTGGATAGCCAAACCCAAAATAGCAATTTTATTACCATTCCCACAGCACTGTCACAGCTTTCACACCTCACAGAGGACTGGCCTTTTTTTTTTCCTACACAAACCAAAGCAGAAAGCAAACAATACTGCAGGCAGACTGCTGTTAGAGCCTGCAGTGAGGGTGTGCACCTCCAAACCTCCACCAACCACAAGCTGGAACTGGAAAACATCTTCACAGAAGCACGTAGGCAGAAAAACTTATGAACAAACCTGTCATTGTAGGGCTCTGCCTGGCTGAGTAGGAACAGATTAGGAAGAAATCCTGGTTTACAACACAGGAAACCCCACATCGTCAGCAGGATTCATACCTGCACCCCAAAGCTTAATTCCAGAGAAAAGTAAGATGTTACTTGGAGCTACTGAAAGTATTTGGAAGACATCTTTGCTCTGAAGGCTAATTCCCAGCTACCACAGCTGAGATACATCGTTAGGATTCTGCACAGCAGAGGTTAGGACACTGGAGAGCTATCTAGCTGCTAAATTTAAAATATAATTGGATTGTTTTGTTTTACTTGCAACTTCCTTGCTTCCAGTCTTGTATTTCAAAAGTCTCACATGACTTACTCAGTACTTCTCTTTGTTTTACTAACAACCCTTGCTTGCAATCTGGGACAAGGTGAATCAAGGTGAAACAGAAGGTAACATCCTTCAAGCAGCTTAGTTCATAGGCATCCCTAGGGAATCCATAGCAGAAGACACTTAAGGAATTCAAGGCCTGTTTACTTTTGCACTGCACGTGGGCACTGCACACACTGATACTACTGAGGAAAAGCTGTCAAAAAGAATTCCCTCCTACAAGCCCAAACTGGTACCCGTACAGTGAGGAAAACACCTCTGAATTGCAGGCAAACCCTGAATCATGGGCATTGACTCAGATTCTCTATTTTGCCCAGGCTTTATACAGGTATAGGTTACACAGACACAAGATGACACGCTTACTCAATATTTCTCAATTTTCATAAAGCTCCATATTCTGTGATATTACAGCTGCATAAAACCTAGATGTGTAGACACCTACATGGCCTGTGCTATGAAACCCCTGGAAGAGCATGTAGACTACCCAACTTATTTTCTGTAATACACAGCTTCTTTCCCACAAACTCCATGTCCCACAGGGGTTAAACAGTACAGTAACAGAGTTAAAATAGGTTCAGGAAAGAGCATGAGACTTAAAAATAGATGAGGAATCCAAGCAGCAAAGACACAGGAAGAGGTCTGAGACAAGCTGCAACAAGCCCATGGAGAGCTTTTAAAAAAGCACATGAAATCCTCTGCCCCATTGAAGTCAACGTGGCTTCTACCAATGCCCTTTTACTGAGCCAGTACTTCATCCTGAGAGATCAGGCTTTGATTTCATTTCCACATGAATGAAAAGCCAGTGTAGTGGGAGGTAGTGACAGTCACACATATGCCATTGTTAATGTGGAGTACAGAGTATGGTAGCCCTTCAAAGACACAGACTGGCTTCATGTCTGCAATGAAGTCTGGTATCTTTTAAATAAAGTATTCTGATATGCCTTCGTTCTGCAGCGATACAAACACTCCCCATAATTGTGTCTTTAAGAGAAGTCAAAACCGGATGAAGCTTTACTGGGCTTCAAACCGTGGAAGCTATTCATTGACAAACCTTTAATCTTAATGCAACACTGCAGCAGACTTTTAAGGGCTTAGGTAGTACCAATGCATGCTCAGACACAAAGGACAAGCCTGATGACACAGCCAAGTTTTCATACATCTCACAGGGAAGTTTTGCAGGCTCTTTAAACTACAACACACAAGTGCCTGAATTTAAAAAGAAAAAAAGCGTAATCATTATATACAGTAGTAGCAATTCCTCAAACACATATTTGCATGTGTTGACACTTCTGAAAGGAGGGCTGTTGAGCAGTTATGCTGGGAAATGAAACATTGCCTAACCCTGAGGAGTAACCGCAAGAACAGAAAAACAAGTGTTTCTGCAGCTGGTTTCTTCCTCCCACAGCCCTAGTCTCTGATTACAGAAATAAAAAGATTAAAAGTCACCTGAGGATCCAGCTGGTATTCAAGTAACTTTCTTCAAGCTATATAAAGCTTGCAGCTCAAACATCTAGTAACAACTTCCACTCCACTACCCTCCACCCCTCCAAAAAGTCTGGTTAGTGGCAAAACAAAATACACTCTCTCAAAAGCTTTCTGCTAGATGCATTTACACATTTGGCTCAACAAGTTTAGCCATGAGATGGCTGACTGGGACATGAGGGACATCATTAGAGTAACTTACTCTCTCCCAAAGGAGTAATAGTTCGGACATTTTGGGCAAGTAAGAAGAGGAGGAAACCTACTGAAAGAGAGCTTTCCTTCTTATGCGCATGTTCACATCAAGTAATAGGACATACTCATGGGAAAGGTTGAATTACTGTGCTGCTGCTTAGCCTCCTTCACCAATGAAGCTGCATCCAATCTTGTGGGTTAATTAACTCTTCAAAGAAACGGGTTAGTTTAACTCACTCTCCGTTACGGTTTGCTACCTCCACACTAATCGCAGAGCTCCTTATGCAGACTATATTTACGGTCACAAATTGACCACTGAGCAAACCACTTGATATTTATTCAGTTGGGTCAGAAAGTTAGTCTTACCCAAGGAGTCTCAAAACGTGGGCATGATCTCACCAGAGCCAAGCAGATATGACTTCCTATTCTAGTATTTGGGTTCAGGAGCCTGGTAGACACAAAGGCATGGCTGGCAATGGATGGCATCTGGAATCAATTTGGAAAGCTCAGATGAAGGTCACGGAATTTTGAAATGGTTTTTCAAAGAAAACTACCAAGTCTTCTGCTAGTTAACACATGTTGGCTTGCAGGGATGGGGGTGCAGAAATCAACAGATACTTTTTTCTCTGGTTCAAGCATTGGGCTCAGTTTGAATTTTCAACTTGGTGAATCATCTCATAAGAATCGCCTTCCTTGGGAAGGCCACAGGTCAGCGTGAGACATTCTGCAAGGATCAAATCTGCCATATGTAGATGGATGATCCATGAACCACATATGAGGATTTATAGAATACACTGGACTCATGGCAAATGTGTGACACTGCTTGAGAACAAAATCTGTTTGAAATTCCTGACTGAGAATAAATTGTGAATATAACAAATGAGTCTCCCAGGAACTCGCTTCCACCTGAATATTTTACAAGCTCTTCAGAGAAGAGATTTTCTTTCCCTCAAGCCATACAATAAAATGGATTCACCGCCAGATCTAGCTTGTAACAATAAAAAAAGGAAGTGAAAACATGTCATGGGCTGAGAAGCTCTTTCATTTATAGCTCTGTATTGCTGTCTGGGGTAAAAGAACCACCTCCCAAATACGGCCCACAATTTAAATCCCAACCACCTTCTGGCCAAGAAAAAAAACAAACATCTATGAACATGTCCCCCTCAAAAATTTTTTACAGTGGTTGGATTCACTAAAACCACCACCTATTGTAGTGGCTAGAACAGAAGAACAAAGTTTCTAGAGCCTGAAACAAAGTTTGTGAACATTTCCTATGCCCCTCTACTCTTAAAATGCCTCATACAACAGCAGCAGCCCCAAGCTGGCAATTTACCCTTTATTAATAGTTAATGAATTTCCATTGTGTAGCTCATACATTCGCGAGATGTAAGCATCCTGAGTGCAACTCACTAGCATGCTTCAAAATTCAGCACACCAAAAGATTACGTGATGTCAGTCCAAGGGGGAGTACAATCCTACCTAAGGAGACTGGCCCATGGGAGAAAAAGAAATGTAAAAAAGAGAAACCTTGCCGTATGTTCAAATTTCAACCAAGAGTAAAATTGAAGCAAATGGCAGGAATTATATGCTTGCCATGAGGCACGAAGCCAGAGCTAAAAGAATTGCCTCTATTCAGTGTCTCTGCTTCAGAAAGGAGAAGTGGATAAACAATTAGACAATGTGCTTGGTGTACAATTTCATTGCCTTGAGTCAGAAGTGGTAGGGATGTGTAGACCAGTACTCTTGGAAAACCAATGCTTGCGTTGCATGGGGATGAGATTCAATACCGCCACTTCTGACCCATGAGAAACAAAGAAACCTGGCAGACTGAAGAGCACCCCCTCCCCGTGCCGTGGATACCACTTACTTCCAAAGCATTCAAACAGCCCAGAATGCCTGCCATGGCTCTCCAAGGCCAGTATCAGACTAAAGGCATAGTGCAGTAAACAGAGGGAAAACACATTATAAAACCCTTTGATGTGTGCTGGGGTATTTCCATACTTAAGGCCTTCACAAGTACAGTCCTCAGCCAGGACTGAATGTAAGCTGGGCTTGCTACTTTATTCACCTATTTCTGTAGACACTGGCCCTCCTCCAGATACTGCTGGTGCTTTTCAAGCAGACTGTGCTTTCCAGCAATACCCCTCGTGTGCCTCCAGCAGCTGTCCCAGGCCTCCACAACAGCGTGCTGCCTTGGCTGTGAATAGCCTGGCTGCCCTGTCTGGCACAGCGATGCCAGCTGAGCACCATTGTAGCAAAATGCCAGGATTTTGGCCTAAATCTTTAGCTGCTGCTTAAAGAACCCTCAGCTCCAGGTCTCACCCCTCCCCCCCCCAGTACCACACACTATAGAAGATAGCACTCCTTTAAGCTGGGCTTTGCAGCACCCGTGGGTTGTTCTCATTCCCCAGTCCCTAGCTAAGCCATAACGCATGTAGTGGGAAAAGGCCCATCCAGGTACCATCCACCACCTAATGTCAGCACCCTTTCAAAGAAGTAGTTCTGGTTCAAAGCTACTTTTTACCAACAGACAACTGGCAAGAGTGGATATCCACTGCATGATCTAATCCAGCTTCCAGTTTACTAGGTGAGCCTAATACTTCTTTCCACTGGCTTTCAAAACGATGTAAACATTTATGTATAGTCTTATTTACTTGAGATCCTGAACCTCACTTGATACGCTGTTGCTGTAGTCTTTCTGGGCAGTGTTACACAAGAAGATTTCGCATACGATTTCACAATTTCCTAAATTAGATTGTGCTGGGAGTGGAAGTAGGAGCTGGGAGGGAAGAATGCGGATGCTTGACAGAATGAATTCAGAGTGGCAGAGCCAGGGTGATGCATTAGAACATCTGATTCACTTAGAGACTCAAAACCAAGGATTGAATACCCATTTTCCTTATTTTACACCCCTGTTAGGTATTTGCTACTATGTTTGTCACCTAGTGCTATCCTCTTGGGGGACAGAATGAAAAACAAAGGACAATATATCCTGTTAATAAGGCAGAACTCAACCATTAATCTCCAAAATCTCTAACTTTGCTCATAAAGACATGCATGACGTCTCCTGCTCCTTCTCTCTTGCCTTTGCTGCTACATGTACTCTCAGTTCTTTTTTTACCTTTTCTTTTATTCAATTAGCTTCCTCTTCCAAAAAATCCTTCACCGAACAGCAACCTGGCAAATCCATCCTTGCCATAGTGAGTTCAAGAGCCAAACCTACTGCAAGTGCAGCATGCTGCAGGTGATGAAAGCTCTTTGTGACTGGGTGGCATGAAAAGCTTTGCACAAAGGTGCTGTACTGGCCTGACTGACAGACCCCTCCCAGGATCTCTTCCTACTTCCTCTTCCTCCTGCACATGCCACTTGTGTACTGATAAGGATTACTTATTTTCATTCACTTGTAACAATGGAAACAAAATGCATCACCTGTGGGAAATAAAATACACAGAGATAACCATTCTTGGTTTTACTGTTTCTGTGAAGTTTTTGAATCCTAGAAAGGACAGTTTTCCTTCCTTAGACGAATGTCTAACTGCAAGCATTCTCTGCCTAAGGACTACCTAGGCACTCCCCTAGAGAAGACGAAAGTTGAAGCACAAATCCTGTCCTAAGGCGACAGACTCAATTTTTTGCTCCCCATCTCCCCTCCAGTTCCCTCCTTCCCCCCTTCAAATAAAGAGATTCATCTGAAATTAAATTAGAGACCCACAAGTCCAGCTGTCAGGTACAGTCAAGCATAGTATCTCCTCAGCTTCCCCCAGGGTCCTAAAACCAGAGAGAATAACCATGTTTTGAAAGACTGTAGCCCTTCCATAATATACAGACCTGCCCTTTCTATCATCTGTGGTTGAGATCTGGTGGGGGTGGAAGAAAAAAAAAAAATAGTGAGAAAATCCTCCACCTCTCCATGCTGGCTCATGGAGATTTTCTAGTTTTTTTTTTTTTTTTTTTTTTTCTATATTATAGACATAAATATGTAGAGTATTTGGGCAGAACACTGCCTTAGGAAGAAAAGCAAAAGTATTATGCTACACAACACCACTGCCCTGATATTACCAGCAATGCTGTACATAAATTCAGTTACCAGAAATGTTTCCTTTACATTAGGTACCAACTGTGGCCAAGTCCTTTTTGCTCAAACAAAGAAAGTAATATGCAACAAAAATATAATTCCTTACTAACCCTCATGCAAATTAGAATAGAAACTCTTTCCGAATATAGCAACTTGAGGGTTCAAGTTTGTGAGAAGTGCTGAAACAACTATATGACAATGGAAGACCCAGGAACTTGTCGCTTTTGAAAAGGGGAAATAAATACCAAGTTACTTTGGTGTTTTTGAAACCCTTACCCTCTATGTAAGTAGGCCCAATTATGTAGGCCTCATGCTCCCAGGCTTCCTAAAGGACAAGGAATGCAGGCCCTGTACAGACATCCACAAAATACTGAGTAAGATTATGCTTTTTAGTGAAGTGCATCAATTACAGCAGTGGGATGTGGAGAAGAAAAGATGCTGGTCTTTGATGTGGAGAAGAAAAGATGCTGGTCCAGCTGAATTGGTTCATTTCAACATCTCATCCCAAGGCTAACTCTACAAATGCTTACCATTTACCATCCTGACAATGATCACTTGAAGGGACATTTCCTTGCCTGGGAAAAATATTCAGAACTACATAAATCATAGTGGTCTTACCTCTACTGACTTGCCTTAGTAACAGTTCTTGCTTTAATCTATAGTTACTATCACAGGGACTGATACACATTTGACTGAGGGCAAAGGAACATCCATAGGGCCCCACGCCCTAAGGCTCTTCATTAACACTCATCTATTGCAAGAGCCGAACTGGCTGTCATTACTGAATGGTAATTTCTAGAAAACATATTCAAAACCAACTCAAGACTACACAGTGATCCAGATGACTCTGTAGAGAAACAGCAAGCATCTATATAAAGATGGTTAAGTTTTGCCCTTTTCCACTCAGTTCTTTATTCTTTTCAACATTTGAATGTTTGCTTCCTAAAATACTTTGGGGGAGGCAAACAACAACTCACAACAAAGTGACTTCCCCTTCCGATGCCCTCAGAAATGACCATTTTCCTCTCACTGAGACAGCTTACCAGCTAAATTAGGTGAAGTGCAACTCCCAGAAAGTTAATGAAATCAAAGACATTTCTTCAGCCTTTCTAAGCCCTTGACAATTTCCCCCCGCCCCCTGCCTCACTGTAGACAAGCAAAGCACCAGATGCTCTCCTTCCTCTCTTCACCAAAAGCCCAGCTCTGAAGGCAGCAAGACTCCTAGCCCTTCCTCCTCCTCCTCAGCCATCACGGTCACACCAGCTGCTCACAAGACAAATATTTTCCACTGCCTTCTCTCCTGTCTCTCAGCCTGTGCCTTAATACCTGCTGAACTGGGAAAACCCTGTGTCTCATGCTCATGTTAATAGCGAGATCTGTAACAAGAGGGATTTTTCTGCAGCCCCCATAGACTGTCAGCACTGCACTGCTTCCAGCCCCAGAAGTGCCATGCTTCCTGGTGGAAGCAGCCCTTGCAGAACCTCAGTTCCCTGGGAAGAGTCTGAACCCAGTCCAGAAAAGCCCAGCAACACATCAAGCAGAACAATAATGTAAAAAGATAGCAATAAATTAGTTACTTCTATTAGGCAGAAATATATTAACTAAATGCAGCTAAAAAAAAAAAGTAAATTTCTTGAAATATACTATACTACTGTATAGCAGTGTAACTTGAATAAGCTGATGAAGACCTAAACACAGGGCAAATGTTAACTCACCATGGTTGTGAAGACCTAGGAACACCGAACTATAGATACTGTAGCGGAGAAAGGAAATATTCAGGAGTGTTAAATGGGTCTTAGACAAACGTTATTAAAAAGGTTTCTCATCATCGTAATCAGAGAATTAAATAGGCAATCTTATTGTGTTATTGGGTTATTTGTGGAGATCCTATAAACCACCAGACACAACAGAATGACGGAACTCCATTATACTAAGAGCTCCTCTTCTGTCCCTGACCTAGAGCCTTGGCTTTTGCAGTAGCTTGCTGGGAAGATGCACCTCTGCAAATATTTATCGGGCCTTAATTAAACAGAAAGGGCAGAGGCATGCAGCTAAAAATGAATAGGAAAATTAAGGAAAAGTGACGTGGTGATCCTACTCCAGGATGGCAGGAAGTAATAAAGGATACTCTTATAACAGTTTTCCCACTGAATGCAGAACAGTAGAACTTCCCTATTCCCCACACTGCATAAACTATGAACAGGAAATATTCCTATGAGGTAAACTGCAATATTTGCTTATGCAAAATTTACAGTCAAGTTTTCAAGCCCTTCAATTTCCTGAGTGTAAAGCATTTTTGTTTACATGGAACATGCTAGTTAACAGTGTAATGTTTTATTGCTCAAATCCTCTCTGAGACATATTCCGTAGGCTTTGTCTGTAATTGTGCCACTGACTTACTACAGTACATTACATCTCTTGAAATATACATGAACAGTATGTGTGCAGAATACAATGGGGACTTTGTACACTGGAAATATTCTTTGGGTTACGAGCAGTGAGCTCAAGGATTGGAGGAGAGGGCCCCATTACAATCCTGTATCCTCGCCCCATGGTTCACACCAGCCTCTGAGATGCATTAAAAATGCTCATTGTTTGTGTGCCATTCACTGCTTGCAGAAAGTCTTTCCAGTCTTCTCCATAAAAGATGGAGTAGAACCTGTAGCATGTATGATGTATCCCCTAAAGCAAGCTTTGGGAAACTAAGAGATACAGAATAGAAGAGGGTTCTCCGGACTCAAGATGGTGATTAACTGAGCAAATCTTTACTCTTACTATTATTTTTGACATATTTAGCCTCTCCCTACACCCGTTGTTTCCTTTTATTTCTTTCAGTTTTTCTTGTTAAACATTTTTGTTCTCTGGATGCTCACTAACAGCTCTCTGCATGTACTTAGTGCTTTCTATCTGAACTGTAACTGGGCAATGCAGACTCATGCCGTTGGCTCATTTAGGACAAACTGCTAGTGGAAAAAGAATAAACAGGAAGGAAGAAAGGAGAGAAACCCTGATCTTTTTCTTTTTGCTTCCCTGTTAAGAACCCCTGTTCCTAATAGGTTGTTTCTGCCAACTGGCACAATTCCCACCGCAAGAGAAATCAGGGGTGCAGTTTGGCTCTTTTCCTACATCTGCATCCTGTTTTTTTGACGAGAAGCTGTTAGACACTGATCCCAAACTCCCTCCTGCATGGAGAAAACCGCAGCTCACCTACTCTTTCGCTGAGGATATGCCCTTGTTAACTGCCTCCGCATCATGATGCTTGCTGTTCCCTGATCTGACGGATTTCTCACATGGGAAATCCCCTAGCCCAAAGAAAATTGGTTGTTCAAAGATGAGCTAGGGTGTCAACCCTGTCTTTATGCAGTTGCTTTGAAATACAAAGGCACCATCTCCACTTCTGGGGGTGCTGTGAGTTCTAGACAGAGTGTGCATACTCTGAGTCATAATATATGCATTAAAGTCTTTCACCCAAACAATTGCATTGTCATATTTAATATTTTCACTAAAGCATTTCCATGTGTTAAGTATCACCACAATCTAAGCTGAACTGCCTGTACAGTGTTATTTCTGAAAGTTACTGCAGGTTACAACATTCAAAACACACACTATGAAAAAATATAACAGTTATTTAATGTGGGCTTCTAATTTACAAACAAGTGCTGTCATGGCAGTGTACTAATTAGCACAAGTAACTAAACTTGCATCCTTACTTTGCCTGTACAAGATTTCTGTTGCAAACATCAGCCTTTATAGAGTAACTGAAAAACTAGACTGTTAGGGGTCTTGGGTGACTGAACACGCTTCGTTAGTCATGTTATTTCCCTTATTTTGAGGTGCAATGTATTAGTTAAGCACTACGGAATAACTATGTTGTGATCAGAAAGGTGGCACCCTTGCTGTTGGAGGCTGCAGAGAATAGCCCACTTAGTTCCCCGAAGAACATCCCACTCACTGATGAGATTTATTAGGATTTTCTTTTCCACACAATTCTTGGAAAACGCATTACATCATGTCATCCCCTCACTGTGCTTTGTTCAGTATTTGCGTTACACAGAACGATGAAGAACTGATAACCAGCCAGAACTGCCCCGTGGCGTTTTGCTGTCACCACAGTGGGACAAGTACACCCTTGTTCTGGGCCATTGATGACCAGAGTCATGGTTTGAATGAACCCTGATGTGCTCAGCTGGGCAGAAGAACACTGACAGCTGTGCGACCAATGCATGCAATTAACCAGCACCTGCCATGCAACCCTTGCTCATGACAGAAAACTATCCTCTGGTAAGTGAGAAGGCTAAAAACAGAAGAACCATGTTGGAGAGAATTAGACAAGCAACTGTTGCATTGTCTAGGTATTATTTAGTAAAGCACACTAAAAAGCAGAAAATGAATGTAAATTTTATGAAGGCAAAAATCTACCCTTCCCTTCTGCAGAAATAGCTGCAGAGACACTTTGGGTGGGGTTCCACTGCAGACATTTGGCAGGAGATGGTAAGATAGGGTTTGGAGAAGAGCTACTCACAGAATGCACCCAAAAGCTAAGGTGGTTGCTATTACATAGCCCATTAAACCTTTCACCCCTTCTGGTTCCAGCAGGGATCCCAAATTAATTGTCCATTGGGAACCTGCAGATAAGTCTTCATCCTAAATGCAGGTGGCTATCAGCATGTTATATGCTGATTGTCACTGAACTCATCTTCTTACTGACCAAGGTCTTCCATTTTTTAATACACAAACCACCATAGGAAATAAAGCTTCTCAGACAGGCAATGAATGTCCCCAACACTGAATGTATTCAACCACCTACCTGCAGAGAATGCAAGCCAATTGCCTAGCTGATCTAGCTGGACCACTTTTACCACTACGTTTTTATTCCTGAAAAAAAGATAAATGCAAAATAAAGCTAGGTTAAGAGTAAATCAACTACCGCACTTAGAAAACTATCTGTAGTTATATTCTAAATACATTCTTCAGTCAGTTCTGTTTAAGCCCTCTTACGTTTGGTTTCCTTGAATACTTGAGTGAACGTATTTCATTCGGATGAACGATAATGCTCTGAAGAGCTAACTCACACAAACCAACAAATGTGAACTTCATATACTCAAAGTAAATTCCAGATTGCACAACTAATCTGCAACAATGCAAATTGTGCACTGGAACTCCATGTTGCTGGTGCTTTCCGATGGCAGTTAGAGTCAGGAAATGGAAACTATTGCATGAATTAAGAAACTAACCAATAAAACAAATTGCAAATTTTCCCAATTACCTGTCTATAAGCAATTTGCACACCAAGAATAATTCCCTAGCTCAGTGTGTGAATAGTGTTAAACAGCAAACCATGTCTTGTAATATATCCACTGGCAGCTCAAGAATAAGCAGACAGCTCAGTAAGCACCTGAATTACAGAAAAAGGATTTCCTAGGGACTTCTGTGTGTACTCACTGATACCCAAATTGGGAAAAACCGTTGCAGCTTCCCATCAGCCCAGAGAAGGACCTGTCCTCCAGATACTCACCTGTTTCCAAGGGACACCTTTGCAACTAGTTGCTTTTAAATTGTGTTGTTGAATTTGGTTGAACTCACAGAACAAGCTCAAAACCTATTAAGTAGGAAACAGCCACAAAATAACTGAGTAAGTCTGGGTTCCATAGGAAATAAATAAATAAATAATAAAAAATACCATGGCTATGGATTTTTACTCTCTTTTTCCTTGAGCAAAACTTGTATGGTGACTGCACTGGTTCCTCTATCTTCTAATGAGGTCTAGATCTTCCTTCTTTCTGCTCAAAGACATGTCCTCATATACTTGATGAAATCTCTCAAGCCTTACAGGCCAGGTGCCTTTGATTTCAGCTGAATTAGGAACAGGACAATACACAAAAAACATTAAAGGGTTACAAGAACTACAGCAACAAACACACTAATCATTTAAGGACAGAGGAAGAGTTTTAATGATTCACCCTTAACGTACAGTTCCATTTGCACTATGAAGCTATTTGTTAATTCTGCTTTACAGATGGCACGTGCTGTTCCTTAAGGGTGGGACGATCAGCTTGAATGACGAATGTGGAAACATGCAATTTAACTCCTAAGGCAAACCATTACTGTGAGAAGTCATTCCCTGCTCCTGGCAAAGCCTATGTAAGCCTGAGCCACTGAGATAATCACTGGAAGTGGTAAGCCTTTCCTTAAGGATATTACATGATTTCAGATGTTTACAGCATGCAGACCAGTAGGCGTGCAAGGAAATCTTCTCTCAGTACATTCATTCCAGGGAGATAAGCAATTCTAGTACTCCTAAAAGAAATTTCTGTCTTACAGCTCGTCGCACATATCCCTTCTTTAGAACAAGTTAAACAACTGGTAGTTTAAAAGGAAGGAATCACAACCAGGAATTTACAAAAGGAGTGGTTTAGGTCTCCAAAACTACATAAAAAGTACCTAAATAAGCAACTCAGTTATCAAAATGTCTGTGTGCCCAAGAGCTCTAAGAAATGGATAGCATTGAAATGACTATGCAGGGACGTACTGGGAGGTTTGGAAATATGTGCTTTAGTTCCATTAGGGCCAACTGGTATAGCTCAGGCTCCCATGTCATACGAAATGTACAACTATCCCCCACTGCTTGGGCTTCTTGGAAGTACCTCTAAGTTTCTGCAGAATGCTTAGTGAGATTGATCATTTCTGTACTTCACACTACAAACTGAGCATTCTGGTAGCTTGATTACACATTTCTGCAGTTGCCCTTCTCTGCTTTAGAGATACGGTACATGTTCTGCATCAGGAACTGACTCAGACAGGAGAGGAGAGAATACTGTCATTTTAAAAAAAATGTTGTTTTCACCCAGTGTCATAGAAAAAGAACTCCTTTAAAATCTATCTACGTATCCCCATTTAAACCCTGTGTTTAGATTGCTCCATTTAATGGCATAAACTCTTGGCTTTTCAGGTGCAAGCAAAACCTGTACCCTGTGCCTGGGCATTTCTGCAAATGTACAGATCAGACTTCCCAGTAACATAGAAGGGCATCACAGTTCTCATCCTAGAACAGTAACTGCTTGGCTGGGCTTCTTCTAGTTTATGTTAGCTTGCCACATGGATTAAGTACAGGCATTTGTGAATTGCTGTGGATTAACACCCTATCTCAGTCAAAATAATCCACATTTTAGGCAGCTCCAGGGCTGATATTCAGGCTTCAGGATGTAGGTATCAAGGTTATTGTGAAGATGAGGAGAAGTCCTAACACTGTCATGCAGTTGAGAGATGCCAACGCAGCGACTGAGGAGCAGGAGACAGGGACCAGATGCAGGTCTTGTACTGATCGTCTGGATTCAGAGCAACATAGGCAACAAATAATCAGAAAGGGAAAGAAAAGCAGAACGCAGATTCATAAATGGCTTCTGTTTATATGAAATCATATAAATGCTGCATTTAAGCTAGTGCATGTGCTAAATACATAGGAGATGCAATGAATCGCAGAATTTACAGTGACAGTGAAACAACGCACACTCACAGATGGGAAAGAAAGGTTGGCTTAGCTCCTCAGGCCCACTTTCAGGGAGTGGGATTATCTGCTGGATAAACCTCCTTTGCAGAAGTGGCAATTAAAGTTCTTGGCTGCAGAAGAACTGATAATGGTGCCAAAGGGGTAAAAAAAAATAATAAAAAAAATCAATTCAAGCAAATCTCCCACTGCCGCCAAGAAATCCATATCAGAGCAGATGTCAATTGTAAGACAGTTTAATAAGAGAAAACCAAATACAAAACAAAACAAAACAAAACAAAACAAAAAAAAAAAAAAAAAAGGAAAGGGGGTGTAACAGCAATTGCTCACCACCAGCTGACCACCAGCAACCCCTGGAAAACTCCCCCACAGTTTTATTACAGAGCATGATGTTATGCGGTATGGAACACCCAGGTCAGCCACGGTCAGCTGTCCTGGCTGTGTCCCCTCCCAGCCTCTTACCCATCACTGGAAAGGGGCAGAGAGCCAGAAACAGCAAGCCTTGACACTGTGCAAGCACTGTTCAGTAATAGCTAAAGCAGCAGCGTATTGTCAACACCGTTTTGGTCACAAATCCAAATCATAGCACCATAGACACTGCTATGAAGAAAATTAACCCCACCCAAGCCTGACCCAGCACAGGGACCCACCTGCAGACTGTCAGAACACACTGTGTGAACTTGCCAACAGCAGCTACCCACAGGAGACTCAGCCCTCAGCTGTGCTGAGTAACTGCTTCCAGAGGAGGGGAACCCATGGCTAAAGGCCTTCCTTCTGCTTCAATGAATCAGTAAAGCATACATTTACTTATTTTTTACACAAAAATCAGGGAGCTGATTTACATTGACTTACACAGACGGGTATGTAAACAAACAATTCCCTACTCAGCTTCCTCAAGTGATCACTCCTCTTAAATCTCCATTACACTCTCAACTCCATGTCCAGGTTCAGACTACAAATAATGGTTTGTCATGGAAAACAGCCATTTTCTCACCTGTGCATTCTCCACAGGGATGCACAGTTATCAGCATTTTACCATCTCATTATGCAATGTAAAAGATTTTTCTTCATTGCAGGGGCCCAGTTTGGAGGTATCAGAAAACAGTCCAGATTTAGTTTTCATTTTAACACAACCATACATACCAAATGGCAACTAGCAAGCATTACGTCCATTGTACCAACATCAGATCTCTTCATAATGCTTTCATAAATAAAAAACACCAATTTTTTGACCATTGAACGTTTCAATAGGCCCAACGTATTAGCAATCAGCCTCAAACAGTATACTGTAAAAACATTCAGCTGAATATTTTGCAATGGTATTTGCATCTGCAATTCATTGCTGGCTTGCAAGCATAAACATGAATAAAAGTTACACAACATTTGTTGAATAAACTACTAGGTCAATTCACTCATCTGAGAGCTTCCTGGTGACATTTGTCAGTATCTTCTGTTGTTTTGAATGAAAAAATGCTTACCAAAGTTGGAACATGCAATATTCAACTCGCATAAAAAGTACACATAAGCAAAGAATTAGAAATAATAAATGGGGAAATCATAAGAGACCAAATCAGTATTGGAATCAGTTAAACACAGCTGAAAAGAATGACTGTGGACCAAATCCAGTGGAAGTGATTATTTTCAAGGCATGACTACTCCTTCATCACTTTGTGTTTTATTGATGGCAAAATTTTACCCAAGTCTCAGACTCCTGTTACAGAGACCGAAAATTCAGGATTTTATGTTTCATCTTCCCATGTTTTCTTTACCTGAGCAGACTCTTTTTCTCGGGTGAGCATTATTTGACTTGATGTTTTCATTTAAGAGAATTTACTTCAAACAAACAAACAAACAAAAAAAGGATTCTTCAAATATAGGCACTAGATTTCAACATTTCAACAGGAGAGAAGCCAGAGGTGTCTACATCACCACTTTATAGATTTGTCCAGAAAAGTCAGAGGCAAGCCCTGCTTTGTTCTACGGGCATAGTTTGTGCACACAGTGGCTGTGATGATAATGTGGACAGACTCACTAAGACTTGCACTAAGGTGTTTTCATCTTACAGCTACTGTGTAGGAATTAAATGGGGAGAGGGCCTGCATGGCCTTTCACTTTTTCAATTCTCCTGAACAGCTTCTTGAGATGATGTAAAGTAGCATAAATTCACTTAAGTCCATACAACTTGAGCACTTTACACTTTTTGCAAATGACTCATAGGACCCAAAGCAGAAGTATATGAAAACAGAATAAATTTTTGAGCAAACCATGCAGCAAGAGTACTGACGAAATGCCTGTAATATAAAACTGAATGTTTAGAACTTATGTTCTCGGGAATAGGAAATTTTTCCTCAGTGAAAAATTATCATTCTTCCCAGTCACAAAATTCCTGCTTCAGACTGTCCATATAT
The DNA here is from genome assembly GCF_011077185.1 of Oxyura jamaicensis. Taxonomy (NCBI): domain Eukaryota; kingdom Metazoa; phylum Chordata; class Aves; order Anseriformes; family Anatidae; genus Oxyura; species Oxyura jamaicensis. The sequence continues at coordinate 5,728,236 of NC_048902.1, forward strand.
TAATTTTGCGTGTTGCAGACTTCCACTATCATTTACTTTATAAGGATGTGATACTCCAGCATCCTTGTAACAGGTTTTATACCATTATAAAAAAAATAATAATAATAAATCTTGATATTGCTCAAATTCTTTTTCCCTTTTTTGGCCATGCAAAACTAGATATGAGCTGATTTGAAGCATCTGTATCAGGACTTTGTTATATTCTGTTTAAAGTTCTGGTTAACAGAGTACATAAAACTAGTTTAACTTCACAAAGCATTTCAGAGCTTCTCGTTCCCGTAATTTAAAACAATGAGCTATTTTGGGAGGTGCAGAACAGGGTGGATTTGATTTAAAATGATTCTGCTGCTATGCATTTGTAGCTAAACAAGACTCTGAACTATTTATTAAGAAAACACTAAAACAAAACAAAACAAGCAAAAGACTGACAGGGCCCAGGCTGAATTATTTGAGTAGATGGAAAAATAATGCCCTAACAGACAGAAAAATTCCCACCTCAGTCTATGGGACAAATGCCTGCAGCTGAGAACACAGCAACAACAACCCAATAAAGAAAACTGAAGAGGAATTAGAGTATATTTTGATTAAGTTTTCATTGATCCAAAATTCAAAATTCAGCTCATTTGGTCAACAAGTCAACAGTTGCAGGATATTCAGCAGACGTATATTTAGCATTTATCGTATAATTAGATAAATTCACTTTCCCACTTGTTCTGAGAAATTAAACGAACAACAAATAATAATAACGGACATATAGTCAGGCAAGTACATTATCATTACAAGAAAAAGCTTATAACTAGGTAAACTTCTGTAAGATCTTTTTGCACCACTGACCTCATGACTGATGTGTTACAAAAGAGCGTCACCACTGCCGTTTGCAGGGAGGCTATTACTTCACACAGAAGCATTCCATATTTGCAACCCTGCACTAAAACCCATAGACGAGTCCATTGGGCAGGTGGAATTTTCACATCCAGATGACAAACACAACACACCCTGCTCCTGTACGTGCAATGAGATAGCAACCTCTTCAGGTTAACTGCTCCAGGAGGGACCATTTTTGTCCTCTGGTCAGCTATTACCAAGGCAGAGACACATTTTTATTCTTAGTCCTGCTTTTTAACAAGTCAGTAACAACACCCCCTAACCTGGCTACACATATCTTCTGAGTATGACTAAGTTTTCTTTCACATTAAAAAGCCTTTCTGGTATGAGCAACCATCACAACACCGCTGTTTCCCAAATGAGGAAGGCACGCCCAAAGGGTTCACCCAACCAAAAGAAGAAGCAACTTCTCACGAAAACAGACCCGTCTTCCTCTGCCTGCCGTTACCAGGCTGGCATAGAGCCAGCCCCCCCACAGAGAGCGAAACAAGTTCTCAACCACAGAACTGCAGAAGTACTAGAGAGTTCACGCAGTCCACTATGACTATTAATTTCACATGAGAGGCACTCCTATATAACAGGAGCAGCTACCAGGACAAGGCTTTAAGCTAAAGACCTGTAAAAAAAAAAAAAAAAAAAAAAAAAAAAAAGCAGGTTAGGACCCCTCCTTACCATCAGCTGTGGCCAGCCACTACCTCCTCACCGTCCTTCTGCTGCCCACAGGCCCAGCAGTCCTGTGACATGGCATCTTCTCCCTCCTGGCCAAAGGCTCCTGGGACGCGGTGGGCTGTGTCCCGCCTGCTCACACCCCGAACCAAGCAGTAGGAGCACGGCATGGTCCCCAAGTGAAGCCATCGGCCCTCAAGAGGCCCTCGACCCAACAAGGTGCCCAGGGCTTCCTCCACTGTGAAGAGTCACACGCAGTATGTAAGGTCTTCCCTGATTGGCTGCTCTACCTCCTTCTAGAGCCCGCCAAAGCACGGCAGCCAATCTCACCTCCCGGCTCACCTCGAGGGGTTTCCCCTCAGGGCAGGTGGCCGGCAGGAAACGGTGACAGGACGACGCCGCGGGCCTCAGGCGGCCCCTGCCCGGCGGCGAGGCCGGGCTGCACCGGCACTTCTCGGCCAGAGGAGGCGGCTCTGCGGCACCTGCTACCCCGAGCAGGGGCGGGCAGCGCGGCCGGGACAGGCTTCAGGCAGCGCGGGACGAGGCGGCGGCACCGAGGCGGTAGGAGAGGGACCCGGCGGGGCTGTGAGGGGCAGCGCGGGACGAGGCGCAGCAGAACCCCGATGGGTGCCTGGGCCGTCTGCGCCTCCCGTCTCCTGCCCCTCTTCTCCCTGAGAACCTGGGCCCGAGACCTGCCCTCTCACCTCCCTCACCACTGCCCCTGTTTCCCCTCGGGGTGGGAGAGCAGAGGGGTTGGTGCTGCGGGGCTCATTGGGAGGAGCTGCCAGCTAGGCCTGCAACAGCCACCCTCAGCTAATGTCTCCTCACAAAAAGGTTTTCCCTGGGTTTATTTCTTTTAGGAATAAATAGGGGAGTTTGAAAGTCAACCTTTCTTTGGAAATGTGTGAACGTTTCCTGTAGCCATGCTCAGCAGAACAAATTGTTCGACATGTCTGCATCAAAATGATGTGGCACATTACAGTGTGAAACCACATCTTCCTGTGCTGGTGGCATGCCCTACTCTCCCTTGGCTGCAGGGAATCAAGTCCTGCAGAGCGCCACAGGATGCACTGTGAAGAGAACAGACACGGAGGGCTGCAGTAGACGGGTTGCCAACGGGTCTGACCCAGAGGGGAAGCAGTGCATGAGAACTCAAAGCACAGCACCTATAAAGTGCAATGGTAGCACTGGCACATGTTGCGCCTGAATAAGGCATATTCACATGCATGAAACCAACTTTTTACTCAACACCAAAACTATTTGAGTTTCTGCAACAGATGTTCGCTTCCTTCCACGCCCCCTCAAACTCCAAAACTTTCCATCCAGAAAGGCTTCCAAAGCAGCCCTCCTGGTTTCTGAGTGGCTCTGCCTCAGAGGAAAGGTCCATCTGCCCTAATGACGGAAATTTCCTAAGAATTAGTCTAGAGAAAGAACACGATCCAACCAAAGGTAAGAAGCACCACAGAATAACTGCATTCAGACCTGAATTCAGACGCATTTCTTTGTTTTAGTTAGCTGGTCACACACAACTCATTTATTCATTCAGGCATTAATCTCTACAAACTGGCTGAGCTGTTATCTCTTGGTAAAGGAGAACAATAATAATAAAAAGCAATTTCCATTTGTACTTTTAAATACTTGAGGGGCAGTGGAATGCTTTGACAGAGGGAATGGTGATTTCAACAGCGTATTATTCCCGGGGAGTCAGCTAAACATGTCACAATTTATTAAAATCCTCACACAAACTCCGTCCGTGTAGCTGCAGACCAGATGGCGTACTCTCCCTCCTCTTTCCCCATCACTCCTCTCAGCCCCAACCTCGCACCGTTTTTAGCTCTCTACGTTTTAGCAGCGCAGTGCCGCTTAAGCCGTCCCTGCGGGCGAGGCTCTCGCAGCACGCCCCGAGCTGCTGGCGAACAGCTCCGCGCGTCGCGGCCCCGGGGCGCGCTCCCGCGGCGCGCCCAGCAGCCAATCGGGCGCTTCCTTTCACTTGCGGGGGGGGGGGGGGGGGGGCGGGCGGGCCCGGCTCTGCGGGGGCGCGGGAGGTGGCTCGGCGGTGACGTCACAGCCAGATGTGGGCCGTGGGCACGCCCCCGCCGAGGAGCGGCCGCGGGAGGCGGGCGGCTGTCAGCGCGCCATGCACGGCCCGGGCCGGCACAGCCGCTCTCCTCTCGCGCCCGCGACGAAACGCTGCCGGTAATTGACGCTGCCAGCAACAAGCTGCCGCTGCCGAGAGCCGTCCGCTCGCCTTTTTCCTCTCCCACTGGACTTGGGCGCTTTTTTGGATTTAGGGACGGGCTGGGTATGATCGTCGTGGAGTGCAGTTTTGATGGCTGATAGATCAGACTTCTACTGACAGAGCTTAAGAAATAGAGGGGAAGGTCTGCTTGCCTATTCTCTTTTTTAAAAAAAAGGGAAAGAAGTGCTTTTTTCCGGTTTGGATTTCTTTTAAAACTTATGAAAAATGGCAACAGCAGCGTATGTGGATCATTTTGCAGCAGAGTGCCTTGTTTCTATGTCCAGTCGTGCTATTATCCATAATCCCAAAGGGGAGCCTGATCCCCAACCTGATGCAGCAATACCTCCTTCGTCAAATGGAGAAGATAAGTGGGAGGTCAGAGAGACTGGGAAAGACAATGGATCATCATTACTTGTGGTAGCTAGCATTTTAGCAGATCTGAACCAGCACGTCCCAAACTCACCTGATCTCAAAATGGAAAAAACAGAGACCTTTGATATCACAGAACAAATACACATTTCTATCGCTCCTAAGGAGTTTGGGGAAGAAAGCGTGTCTTCGGCTGGTAAGCGTGGAGGAGGAAAAGCAGCCACACCTACTAGCCTGGCTGCAGTAACTGAGCCAAGCCCCAGACAAAAGAACAAACGCGGGAGAAGCTGGACTGACCCCGGATCACCCCAGAAAAAGCACAAATGCCACTATGTGGGGTGTGAAAAAGTTTATGGCAAATCTTCCCATCTTAAAGCTCATCTAAGGACCCACACAGGTTAGTTGCAATCCAGCCAAAGATTTATTTGTTACAGCTTGGTAATTAAGATGAATGTTGAAAAAAACAAAAACAAACTTGTATTTGGCCACCATTATGGTTTCATCTTTCAGAATTCAAGCTTGGAAAAAAAAAAAAAAAGCCCTCTGGGAATAAACCCTTACTGGGCATAGATTCAAAGCTAATGTTACCTTTTATTACTTAATATCACAGGGAACGGAGCTTGGGTCATCTGTGTGGATCCTACCACGCTAATGTTTAGTTGTTATTCTTGTTTGGTGCATCTTCAACTTCCCCTTCACAATGCTTCTTACCCTCCCCCATCTACTTTTTCCAACACTGTGGTCCTTGTCAGTACCTTAATACCTGCTTATCACTTCCCATACAAGCATCAGTACTCGTCATAGTTTAAAATTAAATGTTCTAGAGGCACCCGAATGACCGTGTTTCTGTTTCTTTCTTTAGAAGGCATTTTTGTGAAGCTAGAGCAGGCAGGAAGGCAGTTGAGAGGCTGAGTATGAGTCACAAGGAGATACTGAACATAAATGTAGAGGGACATGGGCAGCTTCTGAAAAAGCTTTTAGTAACTGGGTAAAACTGATTTCAACAACAACAAGAAAAACACATTTGAATGCAAACACCAACTTTTCCTGATCAGTGTTCGCTTGTTGGTGAAGTTTCATCTGATTGCTTCTTTGTTGCTATCGTAACTTACGAGACATACACACCTAAAAAAACCTGAAGTCTTGCAAGCACCATGGAAGTTACTGAAATAGTTAGGAGTACTATATTGAAAAAGGCCCCGTGACATGCTGTACTTGATGCCTCTGCCTTGTGTTGGGGAACAGGATGGCCTACAGTTGCGCAGGGAGCTCCAAAAACTAAGGAGACAGATCTCTGCTGCAGGCACTGGTCATAGTGTCTATGACAAAGAACCACACAGATGAGAACAAACTTAGGCGAGCTGTTCAACTGAGTTATTTCAGACAACAAGTTAGTTTACTAAAATCCGCAACCAGTTTGCCTATAAAGAACATTAAAAAAGAGATCCTCAGAACTACACCTGACAAATGCCTCCCGAACCATCATAGCTCAGAAGTGGCAGCCTCACCCACACCAAACAAACCTCTTCAAGCGTACCCAGCTTTTCCTGCTGCCTTCCTAGGACGAAGGAAGAGCTGTTCTAAACTGAGGATGTTTGCTTTCTGTGGCAGAGAAGAAAGCCCCCTCAAGTTTAAGCATATAGATGGACAATTCTCTATGTGGCGTGGCCAAAGGAACAGCATGTTCCTGGCACCCTACGCAGCTTGCCCCGCTTTGCGCTGTGCAACTGTTTCTTGCCTGTTTGGAGTTCATGAGAAAAGGTGCTTGCACGCAGCTCTCAGGGAATTTTCTCCATTGATTTTCAGTTATTTTGCAGTTGTTTCTGGCCTTTGCCATTGTTCTAGAAGCAAAAGATAAACTTAGCCATGTTTCTGGGCTCCCAAACCAACTGGAAACCAAGACAGGGAACTCCTCTCCCCGATAAAGAGAGGAGGGCTGGGCCACGTCCGCCCTGCAGGGAAGGGAGCGGGGGGAGTCCTGCGCTGGGCTGCCGCTGCTGCTGAGCAGAGTCATTCGAGGACACTGGCTTGCCTCCAGGTTCTCTCAGTTTTTTTTCTTTTTTTTTTTTTTTAACTCTTCACTTCCTGTATTTTTTCCACATCTGCAGGGCTTAATTCATTCTTGCTGTATCTAATGGCACAGAGAAAGAGAACTATGTGTGTGAGAGCTAGAGAATAAGCAGGGAAGGGACTGATTTTGCCCTGGGAGTGGCAGGACCCTCGGGGACTAGAGCTTCTTTGTTTTCTCGTGTCTCCAGCGTCTGTGTGGGAAGCTTTAAACAAAGCTGCCAAGTCTTCCTCATTGCTGGCAACAGGTCTTTCTCTGTTTGGATTCTGTATTAAACAGGCTTAAATGCCTTTCACTCATATTGCAGAATGCTTTCTAGGGTGTTTGTGCTTTTTTGTTGTTATTGTTTTTTAAAGAAGTTTTGACAGGCTTGAAAAAAGTTAATATGACACTTGGAAAAGCTAACGGAACATGCAGTAACTTCCAGACAGTTTTGTTTGTTTTAACTACAAAACACATAATGGCTTTTACTGGATTAGAACAAGGGTCTTGGGTCTCCTCTGCTTTCCAGTGTCCATAAGTACGCATCAGCCTGCCAGATGGGTACGATAATGGCTGTCCACCTCACCAGTGGAAGTACTCCAGGAGCACACAAATGGTACCTTAAACCTTTAAGGTAGGCTGCCAGAGTGACTCCAAAACACAGTTACTAAGAACCAAACAAAAACTTCTGCCATGCATGGATTAAAACTTTTTCCATGTGCTGTATGACTACCCCAGGTGGTAGTTAGGGGCAAACTGAAGGCTTGAAGAACAGTACTGCAGGCTAGAAGATACTGATGATAGGGCTGGAGGTATTTGTATGGTGCAGTTTATGACTTGCTTTAGAAGCTTGCTTGTCTTTGTCTGCTACTGTGCTCACCTATTAAAGAGTTTCTTCTTCGTGTTCAGAGCAAGGGAAGACTTTATTTTTGAGGTTGTAGTGTGGCAAAGAGATACCTAACCTTTCAAGTATTACTCGGTTAAATCCAGTCCGCACTGGTAGGGACTGAAAGCTGGCAGTGTTAAAGCTGGCAGTGTTTTCCGGCTGTTTGGTGGTCCATACAAAAATCTTTCTGATTGTTTTAGCCTGATTTTAATGCTCAAATGTGTCAAGCAAACACAGTAGTCTACAGGATGCTTATTATCCTATTTCAAGCTGAAGAAATGAGGTAGAACAGCCAAGGAGGCATTATCTGCCTTTTGTCCTTAGGCCATTGCTCAGAGTACAGTGTTTTAGATTGAAGTTCCCTATTAGATCTGTATGTGCTAGAGCAAACTGTACTGTCTTGTACACTAGCAAGTTAAGCTAGATCAACCTTTTGTCTTGAGTTAATAAAGAAGAAGCATTCCACCTTGGACAAGGCAGAAAATACTAGTCACCAAAGTCTCTGCAGTTCTCCCCCCAGCATACAAACCCCTCCCCTCCCCCTAGGTTTCTTTTCATGTTTATATTTTCCACCCTACTCTCTCACTGGATGTCCTCGAGTTTAACATGATCATCAGCCACAAAGCCCTTGAAGTTTTAATGTTTACCAGAAGGTTATATTTAGTGTCAGTGGGTAATGTCAAGTCCAGATTCTTTTCTACTGAGGTTCCTGTGGACCTCAGAGGCTGTGTTGTGATCCACAAATGCAGCAGTCTGTCCCAAGCTGTAGTGATCCCACTGAGGCAAAAATTCCATTGGCTTACCCGTTTAAAAAAAAAAATCGCCTCCTGAGAAAACTCATAAATAGAAAGAACTTTCAGAAAATCAGACAAAGCATTTACATGACAAAGTTCTCCTTCCTCTTAAGCAGATTTTCAATGTGGGCTCACTAAAAAGGTTTGGAAATCCTCTGGAGTCATTGGAAACCAGTTTGTCTCTGATATACCAGTGGGAAGAGACAGATGGTGCAGAGCCTAATAGCCATCTCAGGCCAGGACCTCACAGAGCATTGTCAGGGACTGCTGTGTTCTGAGAGGCTATAGAGGGCACCAACTTATTGAATTATACTACATACAAACATGTAGGAAAAGACTACATTTTGGGCAGGGATCTGAAGAATCCTGTATATTGCAGCCCTCCCCAAAATCACTGTAACCTCTAAGAGCTTTTAGCAATCTGCATTACGCGCAGAGAAAGCACAAAATAAAGCTTTTAATTCTAGTGAGATTTCTTAACTTACTAATTCTGCTCACTGTCCACTACACCATAACGCAAGAGCAGGTTTTCAATTATTAGAACTAAATGTGTTTGCACTAATTAGCATATACTAAAGATGTGGCCACCCCTCGCAGTCTGAAGTATTACTGGGAGAGTCTGGCAGTGAAACAAACCTGTGGGCCAGGTGACTTAGCAGAGGCTCATTTGTGCTGTTGCTTAACTGTCATAGCTGACTTCGCTGTGGCTGTCCAGGCATAGGAAGAGGAGGCGGCCACCCTGGATGCATTATTCTTGCTCACAGATGTCAGGTTAGGAGAGGAGAAAGTGGTCAAGACCTTTGTTGGTCTCCAGCTGGCAGACTGACTTTGGGCAGTGACATTTAAGGGCTACGAAGCTGGTGAGGGGCCTGGAGAACAAGTCTTAGGAGGAGCGGCTGAGGGAGCTGGGCTTGTTCAGCCTGGAGAAAAGGAGGCTCAGGGGTGACCTTATCGCTCTCTACAGGTACCTGAAGGGAGGCTGTAGCGAGGTGGGGGTTGGTCTGTTCTCCCACGTGCCCAGTGACAGGACGAGGGGGAATGGGCTTAAGTTGCGCCGGGGGAGTTTTAGGTTGGATGTTAGGAAGAACTTCTTTACCAAAAGGGTTGTTAGACACTGGAACGGGCTGCCCAGGGAAGTGGTGGAGTCACCATCCCTGGAGGTCTTAAAAAGACGTTTAGATGTAGAGCTTAGGGATATGGTTTAGTGGGGACTGTTAGTGTTAGGTCAGAGGTTGGACTTGATGATCTTGAGATCTCTTCCAACCTAGAAAATTCTGTGTGATTCTGTGTGATTTTAATTAAGCCTGCTTAACCTTGCAGTAGTCGCTAAGTGCAGCCTGATCTGCTAGAGGCACCAATTCAGGTAACTAGATTGAAGAAGGATGTGTTATTAGAAGAAGGATGTGTTCTTAGGTATCTATTATTTTTAGTCTAACTTGGATTCATTAAGTATTAACTGAATTTGAATAAATAGAAGAAAATGACTTACTTCCATTCACTCGCTTGATTATCTTCAGTCTCTGTAATCACAAATTTAAGGGCAACACTGAAGAACCCATATTAAAAAATAATAATTTTTAACTTAAGCACCATTTCTTCTCAGTGAATGTCATTTCCCTAAGCAGAATTTTCTAATGAATTCATAGCAGGGGTATGTGAAAATGGGGAAATTCATAATAAATTTGGTATTTGAAAGCAATCTTCTGAAATACAAAGCAATCAGACCTCATTCTCACAAGTGTAACACCAGCATAACAACTAGGCTAGACAAAATGAAGTATTTGACCTGTGTTTTGATTGGTAAGGTTTTAAAAAGGAGGATGGTTTTCACTTTCAGTTCTGGTAAACCTGCTTTGTTCTGACTGTATCAATTTAAAGCACAGCAGCAAAGCACAACTTCTTTGAATTTGGTCTGAATCAAGGTGCCACCTCAGCGCATGTAAAGAAACTGATTGACAGGTATAGGGAGAAGCAAGTTCCCATGTCAGTCAAATAAAATTTATGTTTTAGCATCTGGCAATTACCAGAAGCTTAGCTGGTTAGCTCAAAGAAGTGGACTAAATCTGGCCTAGGTTTCCTTTTAGCTTGCCTGTAGGCACACAGCAACTCCAGAAGGGGTGTACGCACACGGGTGGCAGGCAGGCAGTGTTAGTGAAGAACCAGACCTTTACAAGAGAAGGCTGCTGCGAGAAGACAAATTTGATCTAATGCCTCCTATGCCACCCAAGAGCAGTGGAAAACAGGGCTGCAGGTTACGCTTGGGTGGAACAGTAGGAAATGTGTGGGTAGCACTGGTTCAGTCCATCCTCTAAGCTAGCAGCTGGGCTGCTCTGGATGCCAGGACCAAGCATGAAACTGCCCACGCTCTGAACATGACACCAGAAGAAATTGGAAAGGTCTTTCCCCAGTGGTGGTTTCCCACGGGCAGGAGGACTGGCTAAGTGAATGTGGTCCTCCCCACGTTGCCCTACAGTCTCAGTTCTAGTGTCTAGGCCTCCTGTTTTTGACTTAGGTTAAAAGTTAGAAACAGTTGGCTGGCTAGCCTTGGATGCCTAACTCACTGCTGTTAGTATACAGCCAGCTTATCAAAAAGCTCCAGGGTACATCTAGGCCATCCTGCCCTATAATGCTCTTTTACTGCCATCCATCTCTTCTCCTTACTGAGCATGACAAAAACACCTCCTGTGGGTTTTTCTTTCAGACCAGAAAGTAGTAGGTTCAGGACAGTTTCAAACGCTAGCCTTGTGAAATAGTCATCTGTGCAGCCTGACCCATAAGCACTCTCTCTCAGTGAGAAGTAGTTTAGCACCTGTTTCTGCACCTTCTTGAAAACTGATGTTCTTAAGTGTTTTAATAAGCCCACAGTTTTAAGAACAACACAAAACTGCAAAACATTGTTTTTGTTTTCTCTGAAAGAGCTCTGCAACTCCTGAGAAGCATTCTAACTTTTTCTAAGAATGTTTAAACACACCAAAAAAACATAGTTGAAAACATAGAACAACTTTTTAAACAGCCCTGCCAAAGCCCTCAGCCTAGCACTCAATTTCCAAGAATAAAGTTACTAGTTAAGAGTATTGATTCTAAGCCAGGATACAGACAGTTTGTGTTCGTTGAAAATAACAAACAAACAGTACATGTACTCTAAATATTTTAGTCTTAAAAATTACTGAAATAATAAGTACAGGGCATAAAGTTCAGGAAGGAGTAAGCATGTTTGAAAACTTACATTTTTCAAGATGAACTGAAGTCAGGAAGGCAAAATGGCTGCTGCTGCTGCTCACTCCTTTTACCTGACTGGTTCAGGATTGAACAGAGTTCAATCAACTCAGCTGCAAAAGAGTTAGGGTTAAACTGATTCTGTGGGGAATCCAATTAGCTGACAGCTGTATTTACTACACACTTGAGTAATATTAGCTACAAAAAAGCCCTAAACCTCCTGACTGTTATGCAGGTTTTCTGTGAAAGACTTCTATCCCCCCACTCCTGTCTTTAATGAAATATTAATCATTCAGTAGTGTCTGAATGATTAATAACAGGACAGGCCTGAAAGCTGTTCTCTTATCTATGAGATATGTATGTTTTGGATAGTTTAGAAGAATCATTGAGAATGAATTTGTACTTGTCTGGTTACCACAACCCAATGTGTAATAAAGCACATACTTAAAAAATCAAAAACCATGTATTACTCTATTTTGCAATGGGAACAAAGATATAAATTCATGGAATTGAAAAACACTGTGTCCTACCATTATAGTCATACATCCACTGAAGATCAGATTTTACTAAAAATTTACTCATTATTGTGGAAGTCAGTGATAGTTTTGCATCACTAAAGAACAAAAAACAAATTGAGCAAGTATTTCAGAAATTTGGCTCAGAAGGGAAGATTTCTCTGCCAACCTTGTTCCAGAAATAAAGCTGTTGATAATAATTGACAGAGTTTAGTTATTGGAGCCTACAAGCCTTTAAAGCAAAACTCTATATCTCATTATTGTAACTGATGGAAAGAGGATCTCCTAAGAAAATCCTCTCTTATTTTTCCCTCTTCACCACCATCTTTAAAATGGGTATAATCAGCATAGCTAAATATTCTCTCTCTCTAATTTTTCCAAATTCTTCCTTTGCTGAGTGAGCAAAAGAAGAGGAAGATGACAATCTGTGTAAAAGACAAAGGAGCATTGCTTTCAGTCTGAGGAGGGACACATGGCTGGGTTATGTTGTGTTAGAAACATGGTCAAACTGGGAAAGAAAATCCACAGAAAGAAAATCAATTTTTAACTTCTGCAATTCTTTGGAAATTACATTTTGCTGAGACAGGTTTTGCTCTGGCACTGAGTTGCTAATGTGCGTAACCTGTGATCATATGTTAGGAGAAGAGAGGGTAATTAACAACAAATAAATAAATAAATCCCAGCTATGGTTTGGCTGTTCCAGTCAACTTCATTCACAGAATACAGTGATCAGGGACACCTTTTCTACAGGGCACAAACCTTGGATATCTAATGGAAAAACATGCAGAAATTTCACAGAACTCTCTTTCCACAAACCATCTTCCTTTTAGCACAGAGGTGATGGTCTGGGCTAACACAATAACACCTATTAATATTGAAAGTGGTAAGGGTGGATCACCATCCTGCTACTCTCCTCATCCTAGAAACCTGTAGCTGGCACTTTCCTTCTCAGTAGCAAGCTCTGTCTTAGATAGTCCAGAGTATACCAGCAAACAGTCCCTTAATGATGGACAGTTGCATGGGATAGGTGTGTTTGTATTAGAAACTAATCTCAGCCTTATAGAAAACATGTTCTGAATGACTTGATGATTTAGATGATTTTTGTGCAGTAGCACATACAATGCTTCTCTGCAGGATGCTGGAAAGCATGACTATGTGACATGAGTCGTGCATAAACCAGTCTTTTGCTAAACTGGAGTTCATTATGAAATAAACTCAGTCAGACTTCATCTGAAAAGAAGGTGCCTTTAACTATTTAAAACACAAGGATTGCACTGTGTTATTGTCTAGTTGAACATGATTATGGCACGTCCAAGAGCAGAAACCTGGAACTTGTTTATATTGGACTTGTGTTTCTGGTTCCGTTTTATAACTTAATAATGTTCCATTTTTTTCTGCCTCCTTCCAAACTTGGATCAGCTGTTTGGAAGTCAGTAGTGACAGAGACAAAAATATTCTACTGTTGCAGAACAGTCTTTAAATGCAAAGTAACCTTTGAAGAGTCTTTCTGCAGTATTTCTAGAGGTACATATATATTGTTTTCCTATGTTAACCCACTAGGCTTTTACGAGGTAGATTCACATTGGCAGTGAGATCATTATCTTGCTGTGCATAGTTTAACAATAGCTGTACAATATGGCTTTTTATGTGTAAGCACTGAAGTCAGACAAACATATCCTGTATTTTTCATGTCATGCAGATTCAGCAAGATCTTACATGGCCTCCACTTAATATAGAAGAAAAGTTTTTAAAAGTGCCATCTTTGTAGCTACTGGTGGAAAAACTACCTCAGAAGCTTTTTTGCAGCCCTAACATAAAAAACCATTTACTTACCAGGAACTTGGCACAAATCAAATGGTATTGAAGTGAGCATATCCTTAAGTGACCTCTCATGCAAGAGAAGGATTTTCCGTAATCAGTTACAGCATTTTTGTAGTGTTCTCAGGAATTACAGGCAAAATATTTGTGACCAGCTGTCTTTAATAAGCTATCTTACACTTATTGCACACAATGTGCCTACCAGACTGCTCTCTACTATTCAGTTACGTGACTTTTGGAACAGAGGCACCTGAAGAGCTGTGTTCCTGCTGTGCACTTTGCAGCTCTCTGTCTGCTTTGGTCCTGCAGCAAGCTAGAGGGGCAGCAAATCCATGAGCAGAATGGGCACATAGGTACTTAACCTTTACTGTCTTTGACAGTAGTTTTAAAACTGCTCAAGGACAGAAACGCTGACTGCTTGATTCCAGAGTAAGACCGCCTGAGGTACAGCAACCAAAAAGGAGGCTTCAAGCTTCTTCAGCTAACCAGCTGGAAGTAGCTCCACGAGGGGAATTTACAATGGAACCAGCTGAGAAGGGTTAGGACATGGCAGCCTAGTCTGTCTTAAGATGTTTCCTGAAAAAAAATGCTGAAATGGTGAACTATTTGTTAATAAATCAGAGAAATATTTGTTGAGAAATTTGGGTTAAATAAATGAAATTACATTGGTACAAGTTTACATGCTAAACTGGGGTTTTATAGATTCTTGCAAACCTTGCAGTGTATATGGGGCTTTCCTGAATTCTTGACCTCATAGTTTAAGATTCTCCTATAACAATACAAACAGGGATGCTGCTAAAATGTTACTGAACCACTGACTAATTCCTCTTGTGTATTGTGGGGGCTTAATGAATTTAAATTTGCAATTTCTTTTAATGCCAGCATTAAAATAAAAAGTTCTTGTTTGTTTTGGCGATATATTTTGGAAGACTAATGTGAATTGTATACAGCTTTCTGAAGCACACATGTGAAACTAGCAGAGGACTGAAAGCCCCTCTAAATCAATGGAAGTGTCTGTCCAGCACATCTACGTCCATATGAGCAGTTCTGATAGGTTGCTGGCAGATGGCTAGTCTTAGTGTATAAAAAAATAGGGGGTGTTTGCAAAGTATGCTTTTTAAAATAGTGCATGGCTAAAACAAAATTGAGTATCTTGGATACCCCCAAAGAATTACTTATCTGCCAGGATTCACCCTGTTAGATTTATTTCCATCTGTGCAAAGATGTACAGCATTTGCATCTTCCATTTCCCATCCCTGGAGATGTTCAAGACCAGATCGGACAAGGCCCTGGGCACCCTTATTTACTGGGTAGCAGCCCTGCCCATGGGGGGGGGTGGTGGTTGGAAGTAGATGATCTTTAAGGTCCCTTCCAACCCAAGCTGTTTTATGATTCTGTGATATCCCCCAGCTTTTGTCATTCTTGGAAAAAAACGAATTCTTCTTGATTAATGTGACTTAAAAAAGACGTGCAGAAGCACAGGCATACTGTTGGGAGCACAGCTGAATGTTGTGGGAACATAATGCCACTCAAGATTCATTCCATTGTGGTTACATTCCACAATTCCCTTAGCATCTTATCTGCATGTTCAGATATCACACAAGATCAATAATTACTTCATATCTGCTGAAGGAATCGTTTGCAATTTTCCAACATTTTCCTTCCAGCGTCAGTCAATTTTGTTGTGCTGAGATCTCCTTTCAGGCTGTGGGACAATATTGTTAACGGCACCATCTCATTGACCAAATCAGCCATGATTTAAGCCTGCATCTTTTGGAGCTTGGAGTTTAGAGGAAGCAGAAGCCTAACTTCTGGGGAGCTATTTTAATAAACAGGACTCACTGATGAGTTCCAGAGGATGGGATGGCCGAGCATCCCATTGGTGTTACCCTCGCTGTGCTCACTGAAAGAAACAAAGATTGTACAATGGTTGCTGCAAGTGATTTACCATGAACCCTGTCCCAGACCTATACAATTGGGAAACATACAGATGACATGTGTTTAGGAACACGATTATCAGACACCTTATTAAGGCGATAATTTATGAAGCTCTCATTACATAATGCAGAGACAAAACTGGATTGAGAAATAGCTTCTAAACACTGCTTGTCAAAGCACAGATGTTCAGCAGCAGCTTTTAAGGAAAAAAAAAAAAAAAAAGTTTCAGGAGGTCCCCAAAGGGTGGCTTTGTTGTTGTTACTGTTTTTTTGTTTCTTTTATTTTCAATGGAGTAAAGAACATTTTGTTATTCTGTTTACCAAAGTAGCTTCAGTTTATGGAATTGACCAACATTTCTGATAAGCAGCTTAGACTAAGCAAACATGCTGTTTCACTGCAAGTATAAACTCTTGCCTGACTCATACTACAAGATACAAGAGGGTGAACAGCTATACATTTTTAGACTTTATTGCTAACATTGTTTATTGGTGAAACCCATGTAGAACTCACCTGGTTTTTGTGCGTTTCTGGACATGAATGTTTTGAGCAGTGCTTCCTCTGCAGAAAAGAATATCCCTGACCTTATCAAAGCAAAAGTATTGTATAATGATAAGCTATTTTAAACCTACATCTTGGACTTGGTACTTCCTTTTCTCTGCCCCGTCATTTATAGTGAACTTCGTTATGGGTGCTATTAATTCTTTGAAGTTTTAGGGCTCTATGAAACAGAAAATAAAGGTCATAGCTCATCTTTTCACTATGCTTGATATAATAACAATAAGGATTTGAGTACTCTCCCCTCTCTCAAGTCTGACATAAAACTTTGCAGTGTCCTTTTCTTTCTCTCCGTTCATCCTTATCTTGACTGGTGTTCTTGCAGACTATTTATAGGAACATAATTCAATTTTTGTATGCAGTAGAATCCTTCACTTTGAATGTACAAATCATTGAACTTTTAAAGTTATTAGTTGGCACTGAAATCTAGTAGGTAACAAAAAAAATGTCCAAGAGAATGCCACCTAGCTAATGATTTGTTTTTGTAATGAACACTTGGTAAAGCAGCTACACTTTCTGAGGATATGTAATCAGTACCCTGCCTTGTGCTGCTAAGGTTAGCATTTGTTGGTGAATTGCAGTCTAAATATTTTGGAGAAGTGTTATTAGCATACAACACCTGTGTGAAACTTGAGTGTTTATGCTTGCTTAGAGTTTTTCTCTGTGAGAAAGCTCTGGTTTCATGTATGGTGTACTCATGGACACGTCCAGACTACTCTATACACTTCTATATTAGACGTATATATTGTAAAGTGGATGTGATCAGTGTTGCTTGTAGCAGATCCTATATGTCAGTAAGGGACTCAAATGTTTGGTATAAGCTACATTTTTTCCAGTGTTAGTATAAGAATTGCTTTCAAAGATGTGCTTTCAAAGATGCTGAGATGAATTTCTTGCAGAAAGATGAGGATACACATAGTTTTTCTTTGTTGCATGCTTTTGAGGACCTGAGCTGCACTCTCATTTGGAAGTTATCATTTAACTGTTTTCTCAGCTAAGTAGTTGTAGAGAGACTGTAGCATTCTTCTGGGTGTTCTGCAAGTTTTGTGGTAATCCCTTTATGAAGAAGTGATTGTGCTAGCATGCTTTCCATCTGAGTGCAGTCATTGCCATTTCAAGGACAAAAACAGTAAGAATTTTTCACAGTAAGATTTTCTTATTTGTCTATTATTCACAAAGAGCAACAATCTTAAATTTAAGTTGTAAAAAGTTTTCAAAAGAAAGTATAATCAAGTTTCAAAAAATTAACTGAAATTCAAGATCAAAGTATTGTGTACATCACATCATTTGTAGGAATAATAAACCATCCTGTTTGGCACTGTCAAGCTGCAACAGCAATAGTCAGATCATCCAAATTTCCCAAAGCCAACTCAGGGTACAGCATAGCTCGTGCAGTAGCAACTCCAGTTTTTTTTTTTTTGGTTTTATTTACAGTCAGCCTGTTGTAATAGAACCTCCTGATTACTCAAGTTTATGAACCTTGCAGCTCTGCATATGGCAATTCCTGAATCCCAGCTCAAGATCCCTCACAGCTGCCTGAGCTGTGCTCAGTAGGAGGTAGGAAAATGGACAGGGAGTCAGGTTCAAATCATTGTGTAGTTCCCAGTCTTAAAACTAGCTTGAACAAGAGTCCAAAGCGACGTAAGAGCAAATGGGGACTTCTATGATCTTTTCAAAATAAAAATTATATCCTCTGCATAGGGTTTTCAGCTAGTCTATGGGCTTGTATGCCAGGGATAGCCTGTTAGAATGTCACAATAATAGCTTAAAATAATCTATATTTACTATTACATTTCACAGAACTTTTCCATCCAGAAAGCTTTTCCTGAAAATCTCTGGCAGTGGTAAAATTGTTTATTTTGCAGAGTATTTCATTAGCCCCTCTGCTTTGGGCAAGCAAAGCGTGTTCAGCTAATTTGTTGCACACAGAAAGGTGTACCTTCTCAAGAAGCCAGAAGGCTTCCTTCTCCTCCCCCAAATTAGCAGGACTGTTAGAGAAGTAGGCCTGCTACCGTCTTAAAGGAAGAAGTGTAGCAAAGCGTGACTAAATGTACTGGAGGCGCTTGCCATTTATGTTTTAGGATGTAATAGGGAACTTTCTACTACAATGTGTATGCGTATAGAGCATCTGCATCTTTGTGGTATGTGTGATCTGCAAAGCTCAGAACCTCTGCTAAGTGGTCCCTCTCACAGTAAAATGGTGAGATAAAAACATCCAAGAGGCTTTTATAGTGCTTATAGAGAAAGGGTTGGGTGCTGGACGAGCCCTTCTAGCATGCTTTCCATATATAAGCCCCATTCTTTATTGAGAGGTAACTGGTTTTAATGCTAGGCTGTTCTGTACAGGCAAGCAATGAAGACATGAATAAAGCATGCAAGGAAAAGTAGTTATATTTGGTAAAGAAACTATGTTTGTATATAATTGGATAAATTTCAAAATAGTAAAGATGTTTCTTTCAGTACTACTTTGAAAAAAGGAATCTAGTTGATTCCTGTATGAAAGTATATGATTAGATGGTTTCTTCAGAAGTAAAAGAGAGAAGTTTTCAAAGTTATGTATACCAAGATGCCCTTGACAAAGCTGTCTTTGAAATGTGTCTGTGTTCTGTGTAAAATCTTAGCATTTCAGTTATGTCACGTCACACTCAGATCATTGGCTCCTTACTTGCACTCCTCCACAAACACATACTTCATTCATTCATTGCCAGCACACACCATGGCCTGTCTCCTACACCCTGATCCCACATCAGACTCAGCTGGTGAGGCCAGCATATGACCTTACAAGCAGCTGTCCAGCAAATTGATTGTAAACCATGGAGAGATTCAGGACCTGAGCTGCACCTAGGCGTATTACACCGTGGGTGTTAATGCTCAGGAACAGCGTTCTAGTGGTGATGCTTATCTACCACAGCCTCTCCTCTGTTGTATGATGTGCCCCCACCATGTTAACTGTTGATACCTGATGTCTCATAGACGCTGAGTGACGCTGCTTTGCAGGCCTGTCTAAAGAGGAATCCTAAGGAAATCTTGTTGGAACATCCCATTAATAACCATTCATTTCTATTTTGCATAGAATATGCAGAAAGGTGGTAACATAGCAGCTTTTGGAAGCTGCTTCAGACATTGGATAGGAGCCTGATTTTCAGAAACCTGAGCATATACACCTAAACGTTTGTTCCACTGATAATAAATGAATAAATATAGCCAAAATTAAAAGACAACAAAATAATGGATGATTGTTGAAAACCTTCTCTTAGTTATTTTCTGCCTATATATGAGAATGAGGCCTAGGTGTTTACATACATACTTGTAGTTTTAAAGAAATAACACACAGAGAAGAGTGAAAAGCAAGCTGAAACTAGAAAGGAGCAAGTAACTTGCTCTTCTTATCTTTTAATACAGCTGTAGTTAAAGGAGACTATCAGATGGGAAGATGCAAAATAAACAGGAAATAGCATATATAAATAAGAATTACAAGAGTTGACTGTTGAACTGCTTGTCTTTTCTTAAAGGTTGACCTGCTGTAAAAGTGAGCACATCAGGACATGAGTACAACTGTTTTCGTAGAAAACAGTTTATTAGAAACCAGAATCTGGGCTTAAATGGGAAGTGCAGCTTTAGAGTCTGGGAAGATCTTCTGAGGTATATGCAATAGATTTGTGCATACTTTGAATGACAGCTACCTGATGCCAGGCAACAGACCTACTGTTTGATTATCAGCCCATAAAACTACTTCCCAGAGCTGCCTGTTTCCTGATGCTGGATGCTCTGTACGGTCATTGGCTGATGCTGCTCATAAACTGCTTCAGAACTTCCTTGCACTCTGGCACAACAATCTATCCAGAGTCAGAATAAAAATAAAATTCCCACTCCCTTTCTCCTCCATACAGTTGGAATAAACTTTGAGTACCAGATCATTTCACTCAGCTATAAAGCTGTGTTTATAAACTCTGAAGTGTCACATTTCATGTATGCTGTGTCACTGTGAGGTTGTTGATTAAACAATTTGAAAGTTCATGAAGAGACATTTCACAGTTAGAGCCAAAGACAGCCTCACTAACTTTTGTTTGCTTGCCTTCTAGCAAAATAAGATTTCATTCTGTCCCCAAGACCTGGGAAGTGCTGTGCATATAATATGTCATAACTCACCCTCAGTGTCTATTCATGCCCAAGACTTCAGTTGGAGGCAGATCACATTCAACATCTTCCAGAATTCAGATAAATAAAGCACAGGTCTCAGTTTAGAAGAATAATCCTTTTGTCTGTTATTTTGCATAGCAGGACAACCTTGCATTAATTTGTTAAGCTTTGCTTTTACAAGCACTTTCCTGTTTTTAGTAGAATAGAATAACAAATCATTTATATGTCAACAGAGAAAAGACTGATTCATGGGGTCATATGATTCTTTCTTTACAGTTATTAAGGCAAGTGCTGGGTAACAGCTCAGGGAGCCAAAGGTTTATAATTTCAGCATGAACCCACAGTTCACACCAGATGCATATACTTTATCATTACCTATTCAGTTGCTCTCCCACTTAAAACATTTAAATTCCCATATTAGGGATCAGAAACATTACCATGGACATTTTGAAATGCACCACAAAAATATTTGGGAGGTAAGCTTTCATTGAAAGCACTGTTTAAACCACTACAGAGGTAGCTTTGTGTTCATGGTATAGACAGGGATAGGTTGATGACGTTTCAGTTTGATTTCATGTGTTCTTGCAATACAAGCTTTTTCATGTTTGAGGCTTGAGGTTTGGTCAAACTTTTCAGTTCCTACCTTCCACAGTGATCGGAACTCCGATACATTAAAATTTAAGACCATCTAATTAAGCTATCAGAAGAACTTTGAATTTTTAGAAGAGCAAGGAATAACCTACATCCCACACTGATGGCTGAGGAAAGACGGGCCGTCCATTGATCAGAAGAAGAGCACAATTATCTTCTGAGATACTCTGGCAAGAGAATCTCCAGAGAAGCAACTGATATATTTAGAAGTGACTACACTGCATTTTTGGTGTTTGCCATTTTACCCATGACTACCTACTGGTTAATTCCGCTACGTGTGCCATTTCTCTGCGTGACAGACTATGCAGTTGAGAATGAAGGGCTTGACAACTATCCTGTCTGCTCTGTTGGTACATAACCCTGCCTTCCAAAAGGAGGTAGCACAGACTGAAAGAAAGTAGGGAAGTGCCCTTCTGTAGTGAGCACAGGATCTTCCCCCCCCCCCAACTATAAGAGTGGGCTGGAAAAAGAGAGGGTGCCAAGGACCATAATAATCTTAAGAGCTCCCATGGAACTTCTAACAGTCAGATGTCTGGAGCTGTTTGGAGTTTGCAGAGTGGACTGGTAATGACAGAGCAATTCTGAGGTAGAAGAGGAAAGATCCAGACAGCCATTTGTAATGGAAACCTTGTTTCTGTTGGTACCTTAATTACATACATTCCCAGTAGACACATTTTGTTCAGTTGTGTCAGCTGTGGGTCTGATTTTTTTTTCCCTTCCTGGAGGAGGGAGAATCAAGGCTGGGGAGTTTCCTTTTTGGCTTCAGTTGCTGTCTGCATAACATTTTCATTAATCACCTTATTTGCTCTAACGAATCATAGCAGCTGAAATCATCAGCTTGTAGCATACAACAACACAGCAAGCTGGCATGCCGAGACAAAAGAAACATGGACTGTAAATGAATAAACAAGATCTCAGTCCAGCATATATTTTAACCAGGGCCCATATTAATACTTTACTTTTCAGATTTTACCTGGATTAATTTGATAAAAACAGTGTTGAGTATTACATGTACTTGGAGAGCCCTCTTCCAGCGCCTTGTCACTTTAAAGAGGCTTGAATTGGCTCATCATGTCTGAAAAAGAGCAACAAAATCCCACATACCTTTATTGATGTCTATCTCTGTTACACTACAAGAGGCCAGATCTCTCTGACCTATGCTGAAGTCACAAGCTTTTTTACCTAAGGAATGAAGAGAGCCCCTTGCTCAACAAATTGTTGGCTCGAGGCAGGGATTCTAGGCTGAAATTCCTTTGTTGGGGTGATGCAGTAGGTCAGATTTACTGATTAGCACCTCAGAGTTTTTAGTTTTGCAGCCCCAGTATTCTTTTGAAATATATTTATTAAAAAGTATAATCGACCATTAGAAAAGGAAAAATAAAATCTCCATCTTTTAGTTTTGTCATTCAGTAATAGCCAGATG
This sequence comes from Oxyura jamaicensis, assembly GCF_011077185.1. Classification (NCBI taxonomy): domain Eukaryota; kingdom Metazoa; phylum Chordata; class Aves; order Anseriformes; family Anatidae; genus Oxyura; species Oxyura jamaicensis. Next base: position 5,750,381 of record NC_048902.1, read on the forward strand.
TGTTCAAAAGCTCTACTTACAGTGTTTCTTACTATTATTTTCTATTCACAATAGAGGATTTAATATTCATTTGACATTCTTACATTCATAGAACAGAGTAGACGAACAAATCAGAAGAATATAGCAGTTAAAGGCCTGCTCTACTAGTCCCAAGAGGCGCCTGCTTTGCGAGGAGACTGATACTTCAGTGTGGTTTGGAAATGACATAGCAAAGACGCATCTTCCTCTCCCCCTAGTATTCATCACTTCATCATTTCAATGTAACACAGTTTAATTATCCTGCATTTAAGTGCAAAGTCAAAGGGTCAGATATTGATCTTCATCCTTGGAACAAGCCACAGGAGAGAGAAAATCAAGTGGAAGCTGCTGGGCTTTTAAGTTAGTGACATTTCAGCTGTTTCACTGAGCACTGGTCAAGGATTTTATGCCTCAGAGATAAGGAGATAGTAAGAGTGTTAGGCTTACTGAACAGAAACTGCATACAGCAATTACAGGGACCTAACTTTGAGAGAAAAAGAAGCAATGTTTAGTAGTTCGCATTATTTTTGAATATAAGCTCTTTGGCACTAAGGCTGTTGCCTTTCATTTTCCGAGAGTTAGCCCTGTCATTCTTACTCCGTAAAGAGCACTGTTACCCAGAGATTCCAGCAGCAGAGGGAAAAAAAAAAAAAAAAAAAAAAAAAAAAAAAAAACACCTGCTTTTATAATAGGGTGCTGCAGAAGTCCATGTAAACAAAGCCATGGAGCTTAAAGGAAACACAACATATAGCAGCTATTCCTGTGGGCAGAGGAGGTCTGTTCTGGTCTGCATGCTTACCTCTACATGTGGAAGTTCACCCTGCTAGGTAGGATAAGAAGCTTCCTCGTGGGTATCTGAATGGCTCAGATGTCCCTCTTTTCTTAGGTGGGAGGCGTCCATTTTTGCTTGCATATCAGAACTTTGGGGAAAGAGAGTGAAATGGTGAATATAAATCTTTAGAGTTAAGGTAGAAGCAGCAGAAGAGCAGCATTAGATAACAATGATTAATCCATATAGAACTGTAAGAACATTTATAGCTTATCTTTGAAATTGCATGCATTGTAAATACCATCTCATAAACATGTAACATTATCATTATTAGCGTGTTTATTTCCTCTGGCTGTTGGACTGTCACCCTTGTAAGAGGTAGCTGAAGTTTTGATAAGTCACAGTTGTATAGACTAAGAGGTAGTGAAGTACACTTAAAGTGCAGTACATTTAATGTGCATATGCTGTCAGTGCAATCACATTGAAAGATCACAGCAAGTATGCCAGAAAAGAGTTGAGAGAAGTATTACACATATAGATTTTGACAAGACCATCTAGGTATAGAGTAAAGCAGTATCACAGTTGCCACCGCTAAGTTGTGCATTATTTTTGCTAGTCATCAGAAGGGAGCCTTACCTGGAACATCAATCATTATACTTCTTTGAGGAGAAAACATACATGCGTGCCTCTTTCATACCTGTCGTGGCTAACCATAGCACTATTAACACTCAAGCTATTAATGACCAAACTAATATCCAAAAAGAATTGGTCTCACTGCAACAGGATATGACCAGGAACTCCCCCAGAAATACTTCTGCTAAGACCATCAGAAAGAGTAAAGATGGAGAGGAAAATACATCCTGTCCTTTAAGCGTACAAACTACAGCCCTACCCAGGATCAGGGAATGGAAGCGATGGAAGCTAGTTTTGTTCACTCACCTGGGCTGGAAAGGATTCGTCCTTCCATCTCTCTAGGAAGTGTTGTGAAGCCAGGTGGCATTATTAACAGCAAATCAGCATGCACTAAAAGCATAGTTCTTGTAGAGGAGGCCAGGGGCATACTTAGCAACCACCTACTCTGATTTCACTGTAATGCCACAAAATTTCACCTGCAAGCCCTTTCCTTTTGTCTCTTTCACGCTTTTCTGTCACTTTCCTATACCTTTTAACCATCCCACATTTCAGACTAGGGAGGAAAAAGATGACTGGAATGGTGACATTTGTCTGACACCATCTTTTACTGTCATCTATTTTTCTCTAGTTTGCAACTTATTATTTATAGTCTCAGACACAACGCAGCTGAGACTAAAGAAAAGCAATACATAAATCACTATTTTGTAAACAAGAGTGTTCTTTACAAGCTTAGGCACAATGCCAATGAAGATATGGATTATAGAAATCATTAGTTGCTTGGAGAGGCAAGAATATAACCTCATTGTATTTGAAAGAAACAGCTTGGCATTTTAGGCTAGCAAGACTGACACAGAAAGCATAGCCTTCCTGTGAAACCATGTCATGCAGAGTGGTGATGTGCATGTGCTGAATAGGTCACATGATATATATTGTTTAAATAGATAAATGATACTGACATTACAGTCTTGCTCTTTGACAGCTGATCAGAATATTCAAAGATATCACCTGTTTATTACTGTTAGCAGTTACAGAGAGAAAGGAGAGGAGAGAATCAGGTATGATGCATTAAGTATTTTCATGGAAACACAGCAGTATACGTATAAAGAGATTATTTAGAGCTGTCCTGCTAAATTTTAGACCTTTAGATACCAACAAGAATATTGTTTCCTTACCTTCTTGTCATGGCTGCTAGCAGTTTTATGATTGGAAGCTGGGAAAGACAGCAAAGACAAGGATGCTCTCATCACCCTTCACTAAATGAACTCCATTCATTTTGCTGGTAGTTGAAGGTAGCCTGTGACCCTTGGTTACAAGAATGCTGAAGAATCTCTGAACCATAGGAGCGTTTCAAAAACTAGACATATATCCATCCCTCACTTTCCCTTTCTCAGCTTTTAGTTTGAGTTGTCTTTCTGCAGGCTTTTCTGTCCCACTAGGTTCTACTGATGCAACAAATTGAGTTGGCAGATACACACATTCTTACCTAAGCAGTGACCATATGACAGAGTACATGAATTATTCAGAAAGGTATAAAAGCACCTTTGGTTCGATGCTTTATTCAGTTTATCCTGCCTTTTTGCTGAAGTAGGTTGTTAAAGAGAAGTTCAAATTCATATTCTTAATTCAAACAAAATGCAGGAACAAAGGTACAGGTATTTAAAAAGTGCTAAGCATTCAGGAACTCAGACAGCGCAGTCCATCCTGGGCATCCACCTTGAAGGGGGATCCAATAAAGTCAAGGAACACATATTTTAGAAAACAGAAAGAGTGTGATGAAGTATCCTGGAAAAGAAAAGCCTAAAAAGGCTAGGGTTATTCTGCCTTGACAAAAGAGAATGCAAATGTGGCTGATGAACGTACAGTACAGTAAAATAGCTAAAATTATGATGAACTGAGATTTAAGATTTGGCTGACATTACTGAGCAAGCTTGAAATAAAGGCCTGGAATGCAACTGATAATAGAATGTAATATGTAATTAAAAAAAAATGTTTTCCATTATGGTTAGAAGTGTAACTGCTGATATTTTAAAGAAGGATCAGAGAGCTGCATGGAACATCGCTTATTTTGGTTCTCGGATGGATCGGACTGTGGTTGAGGTTAGGATAAGAATTTTGCATTACTTATATTTCTCTGTCATTGTAGCCATTACCAGTGTAGTATCTGAATCCATGTTCGTCATTTTGTTTTGGGTTGTTCTAGTTAGCAGTGGTGATAAAGGTAAGTCCGTGTGTAATCTGTGCTCCTGGATGGAGTAACACGAGCACTTCGAGAGCAAGCAGTAATGGACGTTAACTTAAGATGTAAACTTGCTGTTATGAAATTCCCCTTTCACGAAATATTCACGTATGTCTAAACAACTCAATGAAAATGTTACAACACACAAAATAAACCAAGGATTTAAATGATGGTATGGTAGCTGTTGCTGCTCCTGCCCTGTAGCAGCAGTTCTACATGCACTCAGGATACAAAGAGCCAGTAACCTACTGATTTAATTACTGCATTTTTTAAGATTAAAATAAAGATGCCCACACCATAAAGTGAGTTTGTACTAAATGCCTGGGTACATGCCTGCTAGAAATCTGAGAATTCTAGTTCAAAAAAAAAAAACAAAAAACATTCCACCACAGATGATAGAAATAGCAGGGACATGCACACTTCTGCCATGCAACCTGTGAACCTAGTTCCTTGGTGCTCTGTGTCCTAGGCCTGCGGCGAGCCGTATGTCCCAGTGCCTAGTAACGTGTCAACTTCAAAGCATTTTGTGGATTTGGACATTTGTAACACTCCCCCATATTGGGCTTCCGGTATCTAATGACAGTCAAACTCACACTGTAAAAGAAGTAATGTTTTCACTGAGAACAGTGCTTGAACCTCCTCGTTTTCATGGAATTAGTAGAGCTTAATACTGCTGGAATTTGCTACTTCTGACAGGTTTGGTTGAAGTTAGCAGAGACATTTAAAAGCCATTGCACAGAAACACAAAAGCAGATGCAAAAAAAACATGATTGCATTTGGCTTGCTTGGTTATGAAATAAGTCTCTGCCAGAATCATGAATTTAAAACTGCTTCGTTTTAGTTTATAGGAATTCAGAAATTTGAGACTTTCGATTTTTTTTTGGTTCCTTTTTCAATAGTTGATAAAGAATCCACCGTTTGTCTAACATCAAAGCTATGTGTTATTCTCTTTCTTGTACTCAGAAGATTAAAGGCTTGTTTTTCAGATATCCAAAAGTGTTTGTTTATAAGCAAGAGAATAACATAAATGAAAATATTCATAAATACGTCAGTGCCTTTTTTTTTTTTTTTTTTTTTTTTTTTTAATAGCAGCCATTCTTAAGGAACACAGACTGGTTGGCTGAATGTTTTTTTCCCAGGATAGCATTTCCTTTCTTGGAGGAAGAGTGCTTCAGTTGCACATCTATTTAACTGTCTGCTCTTCATCCTCCCCACCCAGCCTTGTCAGTGTTTCCAAATATACCCTTAATTATGTATATAAAAATGTAGAAACGTAAGAATAGCACAAAGTGGCATGTGCAGTTTTCTAGTCTGTTTTCAGGACAACATACAATTCTGTTCCGTGAAGCAGCAGAACAGAGAAAGATCACAGAGCAATTTGTTTCTGGCTTACTGTTTCTGATTTTGCAGTCACTCTAAGAAGTCCCAGGATACAAAGAATTTCTTTGTTACTTCATGGCCTTGGCATATGCTTGAAGATGCTAACGTAATGTGCAGAGCTCCTACATAAGATAAATTGAAAAGATAGCCCCCAGTAAGTGGTTAGACTTACTAATATTTTATTCTGTAGGGCAGCAGATACCACGTTTCCAATTGTTCCGATATTATTTCCTAATCTTCACACTGTAATTCTGAAACTGGTTTGTATCCCACGTCTCACAACCTGTTTTGGTATTTCAGTGACTTGTAGGTTATTTTTTAAGCATGCTTAGACCTACACAGTACTTAGTATCATTTTTAGTTGTCGTTCAAATGCTGGATATCACACAGATAAGCTAGTGAAACAGAAAGCACGTTACTCCAGGGACTGTATAGGAGTGTCACTGTACAGGAAGGGAGGCCTCAAAACAATATGTGGATCAGAGTAATGTCAACAGTGCCCTAAAAGTACAGCGCAAATCAAGCTTGGAACACATCGGATCTTGTTCCACCATCTCTGTAGTTCCACCATCTTTCCTATAACTACATATAGTTGTCTCAATATAAAAAACAGTTAACAAATACAAAATAATACAGAGGACCTTTATATAACATTGTAAGAACAGACTGGCCCTGCTGACTTCTGAATTCTTTCCAGCAAGAGAGAAGAGAGGCATTTTTAAATGCTGCTTCTACAGTTTGGGTAACTCTGTGGTGCCTCTGGCACTCAGCCCTGACAGACAACGCAACCAGCAGGAGCACCTAGGGCTGTGCTGCTGAAACGAATTCCGAACTCAGTGCACCTGCAGATCTCACTTAGTCTTACTCAGTGAACACTTCGAGTTTCTTAATGCAGTTCTGTGCACATTTTTTCTTTTGAACTGGGTGGAGCTCAGGAAGAAGCCAAAAATGTTCTTGCTTGTGTAATTTTCAGTTAAGATCAGATGATTTTGATTCTCAAGTGTGATGTTTTTCCATTAGGTTGTATAACTAAACACAACATATATGATGTCATGTGCTCTGGCAGAGGATCTGGAAAGGTTGCAGTTCATGGGGATTTAGAACATGGAAATCCAAAGTTATTTAAAATGGTGAAAAATAAGAATATTTATTAGAATATTCATTATCTTTGAAAGGCATCTCTTGTCAGTCTCTGAAGAGTAGAGAAGCTTGAGTTTCTTTTTGCTCCCTTTATTTTCAAGCATAACAGTTTATCTTTTGAAGACTTACCTCTTTGAGAACTGCTACTAATACTCAGAAAGCAGAAAAATATTCTGCGGCCAGGACATAGCATTAAGAATCTCAATATAGACGTTGACACACTTGACATGTTTACTGCAGTATTTAAGATTCATTTATTTATTTTAAACATTAATTTATAGGATCAAATTCTGTAGCCATTCTAGAATGACAAAGTTCTGAGTACAACATGTCCATGAGTTAGTGCTTATGCAAGAAAGTTGTACTCTGGCTGCATGTTCCCTAATGAGATTAGGCAATTGATTCTTACAATCTCTCATTCTGTTGATTGCTTTACTGCCAGTAAAAGGACATTTATATAACTTACCTGCACAAGAAAACCACATCCCTTCTGATAGAGGAAAGAGACTGATGACAGACTGAATTTCCACACGTGGTTTTGGAGCAGGAGCTAGGTCTTGTCTTAATTAATACCCCGCAGCAAGTTCGTTCCAGACCATGTGCTAGTTTTTTGTGAACAATAGTGACTCTCACATCTTCACACAAGACATTCAGCATTTCCTGACAATACAGCTTTTCTTTGAGGAGCTATTGCTAAACCTCACCGAAGGTGGGAAGCTCTCTAGATAACTCACTGCCACCAGTAGAGTGATGCCAGCTGTCAGACAGTGTAGTCAAGGGAAAGTTGTTTGGCCAAGAAATTTAAAGGCAACTCCAAGAAGATATGAATGAAGACTAGAGAGGGCTGAGGGGGGAAAATATTTCCTAGGAAGGAGGAGAACAGAAAAGAGTAGAAAACGAGTATAAGAAAGGCACAGTGCCTCACTGTCTTTGGCTCAGAACCCCAATCATCACCACCACCATCGCAAATATCAAATCAGACAGATGAGTATGAACCTGAATGTTCCCAGCCAGATCTGATGAGCAATGAGGAGAGGGGGAGATAGATTGTGCAATATCTTCATCAGCTCCCTGTTAGTGCTGGATAACACAGTTATTACATAATCCTGCTCCAGAATCTCTTCCCTCATTAGGAACTGAACTGTTATGCCTATTTCTGGCTACCAAATGCTAGACATTTTTAAGAACAGTGATGCCATGCCAGCTGATCAACAGAAAGGGACTTTTTTCTGCTTCCTGATACTGTGAACAGCAGAAGCAAAACATTGCATCTTAACCCTTGCCTTCCTTGTCTGAAAGCAGACACTGCATAGGGCAGTCCTTCTGGTGAAGAATGTTTGCTGATTTCATTTGTAAAGAAAACACAGAGAAAATTAACTTGGGCAACAAAAATGTCCAAAGCCTTACCAAAAAAGATGCCATTGCTCAGGGATGAGAAACGTCAAACCTGCAGGCCAGACCCAGCAGTCAGACCATGTCTCATTGCCCTTCTTGCCAAGGATCCTAGAGTCCTTCCACTGTCATAGAAGTGTATCTGTTGTATGACCAAAACACAAGGAGAAGGCTGATATATCTGGTGGCACAACAGACTAGCACGTCCCACCATAGGCAGGAGCATATCCAGCAGATGACTAGATACATGACTAACAGCCAAAATATATTTGCTTCCCATGTTTCACATTTCCATCAGCAGAACAAGAGAGGAGACCCTGGAAGTTTGCAGGAGAAGGCTCAGGAGGACACTGAATGGATTTACACGTTTTTTTAAGCAACAAAACTATGTCCATTAAATCAGTTGGTAGAGTTTTTATTCTTCATAACACTTGTGGGGACCTAGGTTTTTAACCTTTAGTTCAAGGGAAGCAAACTGCAAGCAGTCCTGTTAATCTTAGCTGCCTTTTTCTCCTTCCCAGGCTGCACAGCTAGTACAGTGCCCAGCTGCAGACCTCCGGCACTGCTGTGCATGGGCACCCAGTGCTGTGAGAGATGTTTCCAGTGCCTGAGATCTGCTGAGAAGTGCATCAGGTCACCCAACTGATATTTATTTGAGCTCACTGGATCACTGGTCCTACTCTAAGCATCACGGGTCATGGTTTTTAGGATAGCTATTGAAAGCAGGCTGCTCCATTCAAAGTGGCACATTTACCTGGTAGGAATAACGTGCTGCCTGCCTCCCACCTAAATGAGACCTAAGGCAGTGAACAAGAAAAACTATTGTACCTTGCAACAAATACAGAAAACACAAGAGGATACAAGGTGAGAGCCTCACATTTAGTGCCTCAGAATTGCCGTCCTGTATTTTCACTGTAACTGTTTTTAAGTAGCTGTAGAGAGGGCTTCATCACACCTTCTGAATTTTTACAGTGAGTCAGACATAGGGGCAGCTCGGAAGTGAATATCCTAGAGAGCTCAGTACAGATACAGTCAAAGTCCAGAAGTAAAATCCAGCAGACTACCAGAGATACAGAATGTGACATCCCTGAAAGGATCGGAATCTCTGAAGATCCAGTTATTAATCAAGGTATCAATCATTTAATCTCCAGCACTTCTTAAAATGTTGGAATACCACAGTGGCCTCCCTCTGTGGTGGAGAACGCCACCACCTCCATCCATTTAGTGCTAAGTAGCATCTGCCTCACACCCAACCTTTTTGTTCTAACTTTTGCATATGAAAAACATGGATAACGTTGCTGTCTGTCTCTTCTAATTATGCCATGTTCAATCCCTGCAGGTGAGCGGCCTTTTGAATGCAGCTGGCAAGAATGCAACAAGAAGTTTGCTCGCTCTGACGAGCTGGCCCGCCATTACCGCACTCACACTGGAGAAAAGAAGTTCAGTTGCCCTCTCTGTGAGAAACGCTTCATGCGCAGTGACCATCTGACAAAGCATGCCCGTCGCCATGCCAATTTCCACCCAAGCATGCTCAAGAGGCGAAGTGGAAGCAATTCAAGAACAGGGTCTGTCAGTGACTACAGCCGCTCAGATGCCTCAAGTCCTACAATTAGCCCTGCCAGTTCCCCATAGATCTACCTGCACTGGATGTCAGCACTTTGCCTCTAATACTTAATGTGGAGTTTTGTTTGTGTTGCACATGTTTTAAAAACTCTGTCACTTCCCCTCCTCAATTTGTCCCTGCCCCTCACCTCCTTTTTTTTTAAATCAGTAAATAGCTGCCTCCCACTGCAATTTCCAATCAGATTTTCTTGGCCATTCTAACCTCATGGACAGATGGATTTACATGTGACTCCTGCTGTGTCAATATCCCATACATTTTACAACCATAACATGTCCTCATGATTATTCTTTATAAGAAAATGAAACAATCTAAAAAAGAAAAAAAAAAAAAACGACCTCAGGTGTCAAAGTAGTTTTGTAAGACCAGATTGCACAACATGAGCATACATCCACTTAGAAATCAACTGTGTTGGATTGTGTCCCCCTTCTCCTTTCTCAGGGATGGATATTTATGTTACACAATAACTACAATGAAGACACACCCTAACCGCAGCCTTATTATGTAAATATATTTGCACTCAGAAGCTTTTTGTTAGGTTCTTTCACACACTGGGGAAAAAATAAACAAACAATACAAAAACCAAACCAGTACTGGAATATAGTACCAGACTCTTCCATTGTTTGCTTTCCTGGTTATACGTCTACATTTGGGAGCACCCAAACAGGAGTTTTCTTTCTTCAAACTGCCCTCTACTTGCTTAATGCTGAAGATGCTCCAAACCCAACTATCCCAAAAACCTTTGTGAAGTTGATAAACTACTAATTTTTGTTTTACACCGGATAAAATTCTGAGAAAAAATTCTAAACGCGATGCCTTAAGTAAATAACCTAAATCATGAGGAAACACATTTACACTGGGTAATATTGTATTGCAAAGTGGCATGGAATCTCAGAGGCATTCTCTCTTCTCTCTCTCTCCAAGTCATTAAGCTCTCTACGCTGCCTGCTCAGTATGGGACCAACAGAATACTCAAACCAAACCACATTGACTTGAACAATTTTCTTTATCCTTTTTTTTTTTTTTTTTAAACTATGGAAATAGCATAACTTAACCAATGCCCATCAAAAATTTTATCAAGGTACTTACCTACTGTACAGCTGTATGTTAGCAAGACAAATTGCTTAAGACAGTCTCTGTATCCTGTTGCATCACAGTCATGGTCTGATAAAAGGAAGCGGAAATCACAAGGTATCTTCTGACTAGGAAAATAAATATTCATTTTTAAGTGTTACAAAAAAATGGCATTTCAGCTCAGCAGGCCTTCAAGTTTCTCAAAAAGACACATACCAGCATAAAGAAAGGATATCTCATTTCTGATTAACTGCCTAAAAACAGAAAGGGAATCTTGGCTGTTTTTCAATAATTTTCAACTATTGGGCATAAGATAAAGCACTAGAAAGTAGATATTTATGTTTTATATGGTAAAAAACAGCAAAAGACCAGAGCATTGTGATGTACTAGTGACTTGACTAGCAGCAAATATGCTTTCCTTGTTATGGCTGGCTCTGATGGTGCATATTATAAATTCAGGTCCTTTTGATTCTGGAATTTGAGGGGGAGGGGTTCTTGTTTTTACTATAAAGTCTAAATTCAGTTAAGTGTAGCATGGTGAAAGAAAACTCTATATGCCAAACGTGCCATTTGATATCAAATTAATGCATCTGCATTCCAAATGAACTTGTATCATAATTGCTGCTTTGCATTGATACAATTTTGCAAGTTTTTTTTTGTACTGTATATTAACTGTGAGAGGCTAATATAGATTCCTGAGTTGTTTCATGGGTACTTCCATAATATTTACATTATTCCTAATTCTATAGTTGTATGCATCAATACTTGCAGATACTTCAAAGTGCAGATATTTCAGTATTTTCTCATGTTGATTTGCTTCAGATTCCACCTCTAGAAAATCACATTTTCCCCTTCTGAATTGGAAGTCATGCTAGGCACAATTCTACTGCCACATTTACAAAAAAAATGAAGTAACATCGCAGTTTTGTTGACAAGCATTGCTGAATTTGTGTGGCAAGTTGCCTAACCACTGTATAGTAGGGGAAAGCCAGATATGTTTACTTCCATTGCTTTATTTTCTTTTTTAAAATCTCATCTACTGAGATAAAAAATGGCGACAACTTTATGCTATTCAGGTAAGAGGAATTCACATTCCAATCATTTCTGTGACTGATAAAAGTGTTCTTGTGCTGTAGTTAGGAAAGAGGCAATTAAGATACCCAGCTAAAGGAATTTTACAGGTCAGCTGTGCCTTGTGCACATACTTCAAGTCATAAGCACATTTGTCATTATCATTACATCGCAATAGAGGGATAAGGGGGTGGAGAGGACATTAATATCAGCAGCAATCATAGGGTTTGTGTTTTGTCCTCAGTTTGTTGTAAAATCACCTTCTCCAGCAAGACCACCATTTAATCCATAGCAAGGGAAGAAGCACTCCAGTCCATCCATTTAGAGCATAATATTCACCACGAATCAGTAGATGCATTATATATATATTTTTAAAGCTTAGAGAAAGAATATTTCCACCATGTTTTATTAGTACAAGAATTATGGGTACATGAAGATTATGCAATAACCTATTCCGAGACAAGAACTAGTTAATCATTAACTCAAGCAGTAAACTAAAGCATTTTATGCCTTTTCCTTATAGAGCTTACTAATGATTCTCCAAGGCTTTGTGGGGCAAAAACGATTGGGTCACAGCTGAATTTCCAGTTCAGCCAGTTCATCTAATAAGAAGGCTGGGAGACTATATGTATAAACCAACGTAGCTATGCTTTCAGGAAATTTCTCTGAAATTGGCCTTTTTTATTTATTTTTTTGACTTCTTAGCTATAGGCACCTCAGAGTCTGTTAGAATGACAGTCAAATTATCAAGTTTTAAAATCCTAGCTAGAGCTTCAGATATCTCCATTAAATGTTAAATGATGGCTCTATAATACGAAGATGAAGTCCAGACCACTAGTAGTTTTCATGACTGAATGTGAAGAAAACTTCTCTCAGCATTCTGATGCAGTAAACTAGAGTTTGGGGGGTTTTAGCATCTTCTGGGAAGCAGAAACAGCAGTAAGGTCATAAGACTATTCACATGATTGCTTCTCCTAAATTTTGCAGATATGAGAAGTCTGAACAGCTCAGATTATATTTTGAAATCTGGTTACTTACCCAAACTAACATCAGATTTTTACCCTTTTGTTGTTTCGCCCAGTTGTGTGACCTAATCCAATCTTCTGGTTTAGCAGCAGACATGACATCTGCAGGAAATAATTGCTCTGGCAAGGTGCAAATCTTCTCATAGGGTTCCTAATTTCCCCATGTAACCTGTTGAGGTGGGTCCCCACAAACTACAAAATTGCTTGATTTTTTTTCCTTTTGATTTCAGAACACAGTAGCAGGTTTATTAAGAAAGCTCTTAAAGTTTGCTTTTTTTTTTTCAAGCCATGATTCTGGCTTACTCTCAGAGTTGAGCTGAACTACCTTGCTATAGAAAAAAGGGTGAAAATTAAAGTCATCACCTCGCTACCATCATTCAATTGGAATTAGAGATGCTCACAGTCTCTCCAATCTGTCAACTCAGATCTTTGCATTGGGTCAAGTTGTTAATTGTAGTACGTGAACACAGGCAGAAATGAAAGGTATTAGGGTCCTCCAGAGCGCTACTCAATTTTTTACTGATATAAACTCATTCACCCCTTCCATTAACCTCATCCTGCACAAAGGCCTAAAGTGCGTTAACGGCCACGTGAATTCCTCCTTCTTAGAAAACAGTCCTGAAATCTAGGCAGCTAGATTTTATTGTGAGAATTGTTTGTATCTGCAGATTACTTGTTCCTTGCTTTTGTAATGTATGCATGGTATTTGTTTACATTAAATTACATAATGCAAAGGTATATATTTATAACAAAACATCCGAAGTCTGTTTGATGGTAACACCTAATTCCTGTGCGTATCCTACCCTCTGTACTGCATTGATATTTGCAATAACTTTTAGCTCTGTGAGCCTCTGTATGTCTTTAAAACCTGATTACCTTCTATCCAGAAGTTCAGTGCTTTTCTTGTTTCTTGCATCCAGGCAGGACAAGGCTGTCTGAGGAGCAAACCTGTTTCTAGCTATTCACATTCAAACTGGTTTTCTGCAGTTCTTTGCCATGAGTTCTAGGATTTTAGTGTGAAATGCATTGTTGTTTTGAGGAACATGATTTATGAGGAAAGATTAAGGAAAATGAACTCTACATACTAAAGCTTGCCTATGCATTGCCATTTGATTTACTAATTTCACCAGGTGATGCCTACAAACTGACTTTCAGGTGCTCTTTTACTCCTTCACACCATCTTTTTGTCCATTGGGTGCTAACACAGAGTCTATGTCAGTGAATGGTATGATGAACATCTGTATTTTTAACGTTTTGGGGGATAAAGCTGTAGCCTTAGGCAGTAGAAAATAACTGTTATTCTTGTTTACCCCATAAACCAGAATACAGAATGCAAAAGCCCATCCACTGGTATAGGTTTTATACATATATGGATTTATATAAGCATATGCACATATATATAAAAATATGTGTATGTGTGTATATTGTATAGTATGTGTGTGTATACATAAATATACAGCAGTGTGCATATACTACACACAGAATAACAAAGGGATGTCTACAGAGCAAAACTAGGTATCCGTTTCATTATAGATAGAGGTGGGTCTGAACCAAAATCCTGGATCCAAACACCATTGCCTTTGGAAAGTTTGAATCTGTGTTTTGCGATCTGTGGTTTAGTTTCATCTCTTGTTACAGCTGTAGTTACTTGTGTATATATGCATTCTGGGGGACGTGTGTGTGTGTGTGCACATGTGCTTATTCACATGTGTATGCCTCTGTGAATGACAATATTTGTGCAAATGTGCACGTTTATGTACATACTTTCAGCTTTGGTGAACTGTAATGTAACTGGTGTCATCTTCTCTTGGACACTTTTATCAACAGCACACAAATGCTTCCATGGTCACTTTTCAACTCTATAAATCACTACATTGAAGTATTATAGTTGTACAGTTATATCCTCATCTATTCTTGCTCTGCTGTAACTATGTATTTTGTACTGCATAGATTATATATTGTGATAATGTCTATACAACAGTAAAAAGGAAAAAAAGGAAAAAGGAAGAAAATTAACAGCCGTAAAGCATCGTCTTAACGTATATGCATGGTTAGTGAGGTTTACATTTTCCAAAATAAATCTTATAATATGAAGCGTTGCCTTACCTGTAATTTCATTCTCTGTTATTTCATTAACTGTAATTTCATTCTCAGTTAAAAAGCATCAGCTAGGTAGTATTTCTGCTGTTAGTTTGAGGTTTGATATGTTGTTTGATGTCTTTGTTTAAATTTCAGTCAGCGCTACTGTTTAAAATGGGATTTTTTAAAAACTATTGAGAAAATGTTTGTGTGATGTTTGTTTTGTATTCTTCTTTAATACATATTTTAGAGCTGCACAGTGAAATTCCTTTCTCAAGGCTGGCATATACTTTGTTTTTCTTTACAAGATAGTTATGGGATTAATATACACAAATCGAAGCTCAGAGTCAACCATCCTTTCTTTCAAAGCCTAGTTCTTTGCAAATTTCTGATACCATCTCCACAAATGGCAATGTCCTATCAAAACAGTTGCAATTTAATCTCACAGTGCCCTGAAACGTTTTCTTACCTCATTTTAGAGATGATGAAATTGAAGCATGAGTGATGGAGTGACTTCCTCAAAGATGCGAGGCTATTGCAGATATATGTCTTTGTCCTCCTTTGGAATTAACACCACACCCACAGGAAAACAATTTTGTGTGCTATAGTGATTAACTGTCTACGGAACATTATATCTGATTGCAAAAATAATTTGAAAGAGTAGACTACTATTGAAAGATGAAAGCTAAAATATCCTCACCAAGCCAGGGACAACTGTGGAAATTACTTTAAAATCAATACATTTTCTTGTGTGGGAGTGATGACAACTGTTCAGAGCAAGTAACTTGGAGAGGCATTATCTTTAACAGCAGCCTTCCCCGTGTGTTTACTGCTGTGTTGAACTGTCACTGCTATTCATTATCTCTGACCACGCGCCAGTTAGCTTGTACATCTCTATGTATCTATGAGCAACTGTTGCTCTATAATTTACACAAAGGAACTAGCTAAATCACATAAATGCTTAAATATGTTAATGCAGTATTTATGGGATCTTTATCTGGGAATACCATACTCTTTGGGCAGGCAGTGGATAGCTTTGACTCTACTAGTGAACCTCACTGGAACAGAAGATAAAATGCCTGTGTCCAGCAGAAAACCACAGGCTTTTTTCATTCTTCTCTACAAACATTGGCATGATGTGGCTTCTATCTGCTTTCTCAATGTCTTTGGTATATATGGGAAATTCCAGGTTGTGAGAGTCCTTAGGCAAAAATTGCGGTAAACTAATACCAAAGTGTGCGTACTTCATTGTCCATAAGCCTGACTTCTGACGATCTGAAACTGAAGAAGTTCAGTCTGAAACTTCTTCAGTTTCAGATTGACTGAAGCAATTAACCTCACCCTGCTCCTGGCAGTCCTTCCCTTGAGTTTGCATCCTTGGCTGTCTTCTCACAGCATTCACATTTCTTAGTTCCATTTTTATCCCTTAACAGGTAGGCTACGCAGCTGCTTTAGAAGACTAATTGCTTTCTGCTACTTGGTTCCTATGGATAGGGACATTTCTGACTACTACCCCTACCTAGTTTTTGGCCACTTGCTCCAGCTGAATTCACTGTTTGCACTAGATGGAAAGGTGGTGAGGTGCATTTTTTCACTGCTGCTGGAAAAAGTTGGTAATAGTCTCCTGCTCCTCTTCTCTATTAAAGGACAGGTTTGAACTTTTTTGAAAATACAGGTTAAACAGTGCCTTTAAAGAGTTATGTATTTGTGAAAATAGATTCTGAACAGTAGCACTTCTGAAGCCTTCCTACATGAAGGCTCCACCTCATGTTTGATAACAGAGGAGCAGAAAAAGATCATTTACTGAACTTTCTGGAAGAAGGAAAATAGAAACAAATCCTTCTGAAAGGATATGCCTTTTCAGTCTGAGCATGGAGTTGTTGCCTAGGTTCCGTAATGTTATGTGCATCCCCACACAGACACCCACACTGAAATATGTAACACATTCTCATCCACAGAAGAAACTGCTCCTCTCGGGTTGCTAAATATATGGGTTTCTGTCTTGCCTGTGACTCAGTGCTCGTCACCAGATGTTCATAGGCTTGGCAGCAGTCCATCAGCTCAGAAGAAAAGAGATAATGCTGTTAGAATTAGGATGGGACTTTTGTATTCACATTTACCTGTGTATGATTGCTGTCTTCGAAGTAGTTCACCTCAAGGGTCTTTGCCCCAGCTTTTCAAGGAAACACAGCCATGACATGCCTTCCTATTGGACTGCAAGAGATTAAAGTGACAGAAATATAAATATACTATCAACAGAAAGATAGAGAAGAAAGAGAAGACAGGTTGAAATAAAATTTAAAAAAAGAGATGAGGAAAATGAGACAAGCCAAGTGTTCCTAGCAGCTGACTAGGAAGGCACCAGGATACACGTGGGGCTTCCTAAAGAACTCCAAGGTGACCAAGCTGGGCAGCATCTTCAAATACTGAGGACCACATCATCTTCTCTGTGAGCAGTAGAAAAGGGACCTACGTTAAAGAGTAATTCAGGCAGGAAAGTACATGTCTAGCTAGCTACAGTGCATTGCTGGCACGGCTAAGAGTTTAATGAGATTTTTTGATAGCCTTCTCAATCCATACACAAGACTAGGGGGGGGAGTCTGGATGCCCAGACATCTGGGCAGCAAGAGAGGGAAAGGGAAGCGTGAATGAACAATGGCTTTGGCAGTCAGCTTTGTGTTCTGGGCAGCACAGAGAACAAGATCACATTAACTGAATGTGGAGAAGAAAAGAACAAAGAAAAGAGATCCGAGAAAACCTGAGTGAGGTTTTAGGCAGGAACAGGCCTCAAAGGTCTATGAACATTGGGAACAAAACCTAAACACTTACAGCTTAGTAATAACTCTATCTCACTGAGAGCAAGCAGCTCTACAGCGTTAATTGGTGCCTCATCATAATAGTAAATAAAGGACCAACCTGCCCAACCTGACTGGCACCGGCAGGAATTAGTTTTAATCTTTCGCTCCTGCTGGCAGGAACGAATGTGCAACAGGCAACGAGGGGTTGGCATCAGGGGCTGGGCTCCGAGAGGCTCCGAGGTGCTGTTGCTGGCAGGCCTCTGCCGAGCTGACGGTTGTTCTCTGCGTCAGTGCCTAACCGCGCTGCCGGAGCACCCCGCAGCACGTCTGAGCCTGCTGAGCTGGTGCTGGGAGGTGCGTTCCGGAGGCTCGCGCAAACAGAGCCACGCTTGCAGCACATCCTCTGCCTCAGACCACAGTGCTTGCTACCACTTCCCTCGCAGGGGCTAAATCCAGGCACCACCCTTTCCGTGGGGCTGTTTGTGCAACCACAATGCTGTCTGTAGACATGACATTCAAGTCATACTGTCCCCGAGCTCACACGTCACACCTTTACCACCCTGTCACCCTCATCACAAATACCGTAGCAAGTCAGTAGTAGTGGGCACAGAAATACTAACATCAGAAGGCCAATACTGTACTTTCTGTGAGAAGTAAAGGCTTGGAGCCTGCCCTCCTGACTCACCTGAGTTGGCAAGAAGCCTCCAGAAGTCAGTTGGAAGTGAAAACTGAACCGGACCCCTATTTTCCGTGTTCCTCAGACTGCAGGAGGAAAAGACCACTGAGGAGTTACACAGGTATCCTGAAGTGCTGCCATTCTAGGATTTGTCTCTTAAAGCTTGCCATCACCAACTTAAGCAGTGCTTTGCAAATTCAGATAAAGATTTACCTTCTCTGCCTGTCGTGAGCTGAGTTAGACTCAGGTTGTGTCTAACACGTCAAGATGTCCAAGCTAACGCTGGAGGTGATTCAGCTATATTAACGTGACACTGCTTGGACTGACAAATAGCCCTCAGCTCGTTGGGCAGAGCATCATTTTAATGTGGTTGTGGTTACACCGCCCAAGCCGGCTGGTTCTGAGCTAACCCAAAAATCCTTCCCAAGGCCTACCCTGTACGAGCTGGACATGGCCCGAGGGGAAGGTGCAGGATGCCCAGAGGGTGGACAAGAGGACACCAGTGAGAAAGAAGGGCTGGCTGGAGGCCAAGAGAGAAATGTGCTGGCCAGGCAGAGAGCTTCAGGTGTGTGGCAGTGTAATAGGAGGAATGAGAGGAAAAAATGTGGGAAACAGATCAATAGTGCAGTGAATGGGGAAAGTGAGGTTAAGAGGAGGAAGACTGGCATAGAAAAATGAGGAAGGAGTATAGGGTAGGGCAATTCTATATTATTTTACACAGAGAAAAAGAAAGGGCTAAGGTGCAAAAATCCAAAAGGAGGTCTGGGGGAAGGAGCACGATAGCTCCTGCGGTGGCATTTTCAACAGACTGGACACTGAGATATGCCAGCACATAACAAATAGGACGGTGCATCTTTAAGAGCCCGATGTTTGTATTTTCCCATGCTCTCCTATTACTGAGATAACTTACTGAGTCATTTCTCTGATCCTGGAGACAAACGGAACAGGCACAAAACATAACAAAACAATAGCAACGGGAAGAGAGAAGTTCCTCCCTCCCCATTCACCACACACGCGTTTAACGTCAGCCATCTGAGCGCACTCAAAGCCTCCAAGCGGAAGAGAAACAAGGAGCAGGCTGATGGCGCTGCTTGGTGCACGTGTTTCAAATCAAGGTCACCTTCTCTGCCACTGCACAAACATCTAAAAACATGAAAGCTGCAATTGCAATCCTCCAGTCTGGTACTTGTAAGTATTGTATCCAGTCTCCTCAGATAAATGGCTTTTCCACAGAGAGTGAACTGCAGCAGGAATTTGCTAGCTTTTTAACTTCAAAGCTTTTCACTTCAAAGACCCCACAATTTTTCTCCTAAGCTCCGTGCCCCACCCTCTGCAAAAACGATGGCAGTTTGGGAGTCTCACAATGCCACGCTGAGAAGCTCACAGACTGCAGCCTAACTTTCGTACTACGCTTCTAATAGTCCGTCACAACCGTGATCTCCCTGGAGGGGAGTAAGGAAAAGGGCACCCCCTCAAGTAGCTGCCCCCCCGCCCAGGCTGCGCCAAGACTTCCTATACCAAAGGGCAGAATCACCACTGATCGAGCAAAGGGCATTTTCTCTGTCTCTTTAACCTGTGCTGAGAACGATCTCATGCCCTGTGATATTACAAGACAATAAGGCCCCGCAGAGTCACAGAGGTTTGGTTTAAAACGTAGCCTTTTGGTTGACTCTGGAATTAGTCAAAAACAACTCCAAGCTTTCCCACTATGGGGCTCCCGTTCAGACTGCAGTTTTCAGCCTGCTGCAAAGAGTAAGATGGTTCGTCAAGAAGGCGGCAGAAGAAAATTTAGTTTGGGATTGCTACTCTCTCCTCTCCACCTCTGCAGCAGGCCCAGCACTGGGCACCCTGTGAGGGCTGGCTGCAGGGACAGGCAGACCCCTGCAGGACAGCCTCTGCCTATGGCCCCGGGAGGGCAGCCACCCTCGGGCAGAGGGCTCTGAGCAGCCATAGCACGGCCTGGCTTCTGCACCTTCCCTGAAGACCGGGTAAGGGATGGTTTCCCCTTAATGCGCCCTCGCACGCGGCTGGACTGAATCACCGGGGTGAGGAAACACAGGCGAGCCCAGGGAACCCTGCGAGGGTGGGACCGCCCAAACAGCAGGATCGGGTGAATAAATCGGGGCTGGCTGCTGCCTTCCCTGTAAGGAACCTTCCATTAAGGCTCCGCTGGATATTTTTGGACTCCAGCTCTCTATTTTTAGGAGGGATAATTAATGCAGAAGGAAATAAGGAAGGAAAATATCAAGCTTCAAGTCCATGTCTCCACAAAATTGTCCACTGTGATTAAGGAGGAGTAAAAAGGAAAGGAAGGGTTATATTTCATGGGTAAAAATATGCTACAAATCACTGTAAAAACTGTATGTTACATGGTGTTTGCTAAGAGACAGGAAGAATTTCTGGAAGACAGCCTTTCACCACTTAACTGCTATTAAAGAGGAGTGAATGCCCAGCTTTAAAACACAGCTGTACCCTGGCTGTGTTTCTGTAGAGCTGGCAGCTGTGCAGAGGCTGCTGGCGTCTCAGCATGTTGTGATCCCGCTTGGGGAGGGGCTGGCTGTGACCTTGAGAACAACTGGCACAGGCTCTGCCCAGCTCTCTGCATGAAGTCAGTAAAAGAAAAATCACAGTCAAGTTGCTTAACACCCTCGCCATCTGCTAGAAAACCGCGTGAGCCACATGGAACACCCATCCCAGCACGGCTGTATTATTCTACGAAACACGGAAATATTTTCTGACATGAAAAAGCAGGTCCTTAAAAGAGCATGCCTGAAACACGATGGAACAACATGTGCAATGCTTTGTAAATTCACCTATTATTTAAACGATAACAGTGGTTTAGATTCCCTCAGCCTTACAACACCGACTTTAATCAGTATTAATGTTGCCATTGCCTGCAGAAGAAAAAATCTGAGTTTTCCCTCATGCTTCTTTATCTGTGTCTTCAATTCTCATCTCTTTCCAAACAGCAACTGCTTCAGAACAGGGCCTCCTTGCCTGCGTGCTCAGCACCTGCAAGGCACCTTGCAGTCAGTACAGACCTGAGTGGCACCGCCACCCTCCTCCAAGGAGAAACGCTGGCTCCTTACTACCCAACCACAACCACATTCACCGTTAGACACAATTTTTTGTACTGTAGGGGTCACCTCATTTTAGACTGAGTCCAGCTTGTAAATTCCTGACGCCGCAGGGAACATTTGCGTGAAATACCTACCAGCAGCAGAACGTGGCAGAGGGCAGCAGTCAAACAATACCTAAAACAGTACCTCCCTTTTAGGTGCCTCTAAAAAGAGTTGGCTCTTCACTTTGGGAAGCATCACACACAAATTTCTCTTCAAATTAGAGCTGCCATTTCCTCCAAGCATGACTGAGAGCTGGGAAGGGTTGGAGCTGGCAAAAATCCCTGGGAATTAATAGTATTTCCTAATCATACCTGTCCTGCCTGATAAACACTTGCCCCCATGCCTCTAATTAGACAGAACCTTTTGCAAACCCACTGAGGGTCTGTTTATTTCTAAGGATATTTGAGGATCTGTTTATTTCTAAGTCAGGGAGATAGAGGTCAGCTCTGAGGAGTTACAAACCTATTGGAAGAATAGTGATGGACTTGTGTAATGAATACTGTTTCTAATTTCAAAGAGGTTTACAGATGTGAATGAGACTGTTACAAGAGTTTGAACTACTGACTGCTACCCACATTTAAATTATATGAAGCGCTATACAGTAAAAGTTAAGTTGAAGCATTTATATTTCTTATGTGTGCAATTACTTTTGATAATGAAGTGTTAGAGCAGTATTGTCTAGAAATCTCAGAAGCCCAGATTTATAAGATATTTATGATAGAGCTAATGAGCTTCTGGCTTCTCTGATAATTTCCTCCAAAAAACAGGTCACTCTATGAGCAGCAGCAGCTAAAAGCAAAGCGGACTGGCTGTGGTACAGGTTTAATCAGCAGTAAGATACATAGTCACCGCCTAGCTGTCCAAATCCAAGCCCCATACCCAGAAAATACCAAAAAGGCAATCTGAGAGCAATAGCTGTCATTGCCACACAGGAAATAAGCTCACGGAGTTGATCCAGCTCTCAGGTGGTGATAACTTAGTGAGTCACTGCCGCTGACACCCATGGCTACCCCACAGACACATGCATGGAGCATTGTCTGGAAACAGCTTTCCTTTTCTTCATAATTTCCAAAGTTAAAAGCTTTCTTTAAAGAAGGAAAGCATTATTTTTTAAACAAGCCTCCTGCCAACATTTAGAGTCCTCTAGATAGCGCATGTGCCAGCTCTCTGTTTTCCTGGAATACTGTGCAGAAGACATGAAGTCAATAACAGGTTTTGCAACCAACCAATACCACATTAAATTCATGATTCTCCTTCTGTTCACATAACTGATGTTAAGTGGAGAATGTTACCTATCAGCACTACAGAGAGAGAGAGACAGGAATTTCCCCCTGCAGTTACATCCCTTCAGGTTCCATTCTGGAGCTGAGACGCCATGTATTCCTGATGCCCTGGACGAGAAACTGGACTTCAAATCTAACTGGACTCTTCTGTATTATGTTTATCCATACACCAACACTAGTGTGCTGGTGGCACGTACAAGCAACAGAAAGAGCATATAAGTTACGATCATGAAGATCTAGTTTCCTGAGCCATCAGCATTCAATCTGGGGCCGGAGCACCCGGTGGCCACCAGGGCAGCTCACAACCAAAAAGCCAGCAGGGACAGAGCAGATGACAGGCACTGAGCTGACAGCAGCATCTGCCTCAGGAGGAGCGCAGTTCAAGCTAATGTAATTTCAAACAGTGTGGACACTGACTTGTGGAAGTAAGGAAAGGGAGAGCATCACCTGTGAGGTTTAACAGAAGGTTTCATGGGGCCAGGCTGGGTGCTTGTTCTCTCCTTAACTATACCAAAGAGCTTACTTGCTGTTCCTACACATCCTGCAACGGCAGGGCCTTATGTAGGCAGTTCTCTCTGATCTACCTGCAGTAAATATATTCACTTCCTAATATACACCTATTAGCAACTGGGACCTACACTAGCCACTGCCATTTGGCCCATCTCCTTCCTACTTATTTCAATTAATTGATCAGGGTGTTTATTATAATTGGCAGGTGAAGACTAATGTGTGAGATTCTGCATTTCAAAAGAACTTGGACATGCCATAACTTACATGCTGTTGAACCTTGCGTAAGAGGTACAGTTTGATAGGTCTCCTTTACTTTCATTCCAGTCACTCCAACAGTTTCCAACCTTTGCATAATTCCGAGGATGATTTGCTGTAGAATTAAGAAATTGAATTCACTCTGCACAGCACTGAGACATGTTTTTCTATTCACGTGGTTCTATGATCTCCTTGAATGAACAGAGTGACTTAACATTTTCCCACACAGACAAGCAGTGTTTTCATCTTACAAGTGTAAAATGGGGCAGGGAGAGGGAAGCCAGGAATCACATGGGAATCTCTCCAAGAGCTCAGATAGCCACCATGGCCTTTGCTTCACCAGTCAGATTTCTCTTAGGTCTTACACTGCGTATAGCTAGATATTTGGGCAAATGGTACACTCGAGGTAATAACAACCTTATTTTGTTAATTTCTTGTCTTAGATTCATAGCACCTTCTGAGCTTAGATCAGACCTTTGGCAAGTCTTGTTAAACATTATTGTTAGTTCCAGGCATAGCCCTGTAAGGTCTGTCAATTCTCCCTGAAGCCTTCATTGTCCCTCGGGGAAATAAGCACCTGGCACAACAGCCATAGTTTCTGCTTTTGTTTTGGGATCCTTCTGTCCCTCTGACTTCTCCATCTCTGGCTTTCACCTTGTTTTTACATTATTGACCTCAAAGGGCAAACTGCAACATACTCCCCATTTATGGTACGCCCAAGCTGTGGCTCATACTTCCCACCTGGCAGTTGTGATGCAGGTGCTCTCAGTGGTGCAATGCCATTGTCACCAATCCCTTTTACACTGAAATAAGACAAGGGAGACTCAACCCCTACAACAGGGAGGAAAAAAACACATTTTCCCCACATGACTGGTACTTACCCTAGACCTGTGTTTTATAGCTGTGTTCAGTTGCCTGCACTGCTTCCATTTTGCTTCCTTTAGCACTATTACCAGCTTTATCTGTGCCTAGCATCTAAGTAAGGTGGAGATTGGAGAAAAGGTTCCCAAATTATTCGTTTAAAATGCATTCTGAATCACTTCCTTTTCTTAGAAATGTTGCAATGAAGAAAAATGTTGCAACAGGATAATAAGTAGAGGGAGGCTTTCAAATATGGTGACAACTCAGTGATACACAGATTTGATTAAAGAGACTGTGGGAAGTAGAACCTGAGGAAAAGCCAATGGAAGTACAGGACAGATGTAAAACTGAAGAGCAGAACTATTTGCAATGAAGAACAACTCAGAAATGATTAGGAAAGAATTAAGAGCGAATAATAAAGGGTAAGAACAGTGAGAGGTGAGAACACCTCCAGTGAGGTGGAACAGTCAGAAACTGTTCAAATGGAGAAGGGGTCAGCTGCAAAGTATAGCCACATATTATGAAGAAAGCTGTGCTTTTTTAAACGTAAGTCTATATCAAGTAAAATCAAGTTTGCACTTACATTTAATGTTGTAAAAAATCCTTTTTGTTGTTGTTCTTTTCAGGCTAATTATTTACTGAAGCATTTGCAGTATTAAAATACAGTCAGATAAGCAATATATTATATATTTAACTGTTCTGGCTACAGAGCTGCCCTCTAGTGCTAGGGGTAAAGCTTACCTGATGAGTAATCTGTCCTGCAATTTATCAGTCTCATAAATCTCGAGGTTTAGAAATCTGACTCATGGGAACTCAAAAAAAGCTCCTTTTTAGAAATGTTTTCCAGTTACTCGTGCAGTTTGACTGAGCCATCTGGATAAAATGCAAATGAATGAAAAATACAAGAGAAATTTAAAAAAAAAAAGTTTTCCTGTAGCAAAGATACTACTTCTACATTTAAACAACATTAATAGTAAATTAATGTACTTTTATATGTATATATATATTTATATATATTTATATATATAGGATTTAAAGTTACAAAAAAAAAAAAAAAAACTATAAATGCTAGTTAGTCTGGTGAGGAAAACAATTCCACAGAAGAAAAATTGAATCACTTGTGACAATACCGACAGGCTGAGGAGAATTCCTTTTTATCAGCACTCTGCAGATGTGGGCTAGTTCCTCTTCTTTCATTAACAAATCCAGCTTTCACTCTGTGCCATTAGAATAAGCATCCATCACCAGTTTTCTGTGCAGCAAGCAGTATGTGATACTAGCAGCGCGTCCTGCATCCCCACAGCAGGAGATCAGCGGATGGTAACTGGTAACAGCTGTCCGGGGGGACTCTGTGGTTATGCAGCAAGCAAACCACCCATGAAGGAGGTTCACCCAAAGCCCAGCCTTTTTACAATACAACCCCAAAGAAGCCATTATTTACTAGCACCATTTTTCCTGTTTAAACCTTCTTACAGAAGAGATTAGAGACAAGCAACATAAATCACAATGCTATTTTCAAAACTTCTGTATTGACTGAGTATTCCTCCATAGTATTTCTGAGTATAAAGGAAACATAACTAGCACAACCTGATGGAATCCGAGTGTTTGGGTTTTGGTTAGGATGCTAATCAGGAAGGACAACCAATGCTAGATTTCAACACATAATGCCTTACATTGCTTTACTGTCCTTCCCCCCAGGGAAGTCTTGAAGTGTTTCTTGAGTGTAAATTCTAGTTCTGCAAACTAATCTGCCTTGGGTTTTCCTGAAACACTGTTGGAGTTGATATAGCTCTAGAAGGATGCAGAAATCTGATCATATTGAACAAATTGCATGTCTATAGCCTCTAAATCGATACAAAAAGAGGACAGATGAATTATTTTGTGTACTGCTGCAATAAAGGTAACACAATCCCAGCATCAATCAGCCAGGCAGATAAGTTTAATATTACAATGTCCTTATATGTAAGAACCATATTCCTAAAAACTAGCATTTAAAGCTATGTGCACAAATAGCTCTACTAAATACTCTAAGGGTTTGTATTTCAAAATATTTCAAGTTCAAATGGCAAGGTATTTTGCTTAAGAAACAGATATACAAAGTGCTTTAGACATATCACATGCAGACCAAGATTTTTAGTTGCTACCGATGGCGGGCTTAATTTTTTCATTTCCTTTTATTTTTAAGCAAGTTTAGGTACTTACTTTCAGCTTGCGCTTGGGCTAGCAGATAGAAGGATAATTTTCTACCCTTGCACCCTTCCTTCTCTGGCTATTACTCCATCTTCTCCCCCATCAGAAAGGTATGTTTTATAATGTGATCCTGTGGCTTGCTGACATAGGAGGTGGTCCTGCTACTCTCCTCCCCTTCTTCTGCACTGCAAATGCTTCCTTTGTGCCAGTGCTGGTATTCTCATTACCCCACAATGAGCTGGTTTAAGAAGTCAAGTCAATAGAAAACTATCACAAAAAATACTGTTTTGTAGGCAATACACTGTCTGACATAGAGGAAGCTCTCCTACAAGGGGAAGCTCTCTCAGTTAGCAGTTCTCCAAGTTGCATGTTGATTTTTTTCTTGTGACAGCCCTAAACCTTCTCCCCTGTCTGGTAGCAGTGTTTCCCTGATTGCCGGTCAGAAGACGGAGATAGATGTAAAGCTATTAAGCTTCAGAGAACTTTTTCTGTGAACATTTCTACTCTTTGTTTTTGGTAAGAGCAATAATCTCTGAGCAGCATTAGTGCTCTTCTAAGCCATTCCTTCTGTAATACTCAGCGCAGTTAGTCCGGTCATATCAGTCAAGAAGACTCTTCAGCAAATGCATAGATCTGAGCAGCTCCATAACCCCTGCTGATCCTTAGCTTCTCTTCTGTCTTTTAGGTCCAGTACGTTTGCATGAGGAATAAAGGAAATCCTAATGGCAGGCTGGCACATGCAGATGGAAACTGATGGAACCTTTGAGAACTGCAGAACAGGTTGATGTGTTCAAAGATTTTGATCTTTGCTTTGGAAATTATTTAATCACTGATTTATCCCCAATTCAACGACATTGTCAAACAGCAACTACTGAAGGTAATGGTGTACTGTGAACACAGGCAAAATAATGAAGTGGTTAAGATGGAATTTTAATCAAGAATGAAAGAAGGGTGAAATAAAAAAAGCAACACTGTATTCTGTTATAGAAAATAGGCCCTTTCAAAACTTTTTAGCTTACTTGAAAAGATTAGATGATTAACTGTTCAAACATTTTGCCACCAATCCAGTGTCTCAAAGGAGGGCCAGCCCTACACTATCAAATAATTTTATCAATCACCAGGGAAAAGTACTTAAGAGAATTACTATCAAAAGATTACATGATAGGGTGCCAGTACAGAGTAATCTGGATTGCTCAGTAAAAATCAAAAAACAAACAAACTGCATGGGTTTGATACAATAAAGATTAAGTCAGACATTTAGGAAAAATAAATGCACACCCTTAGCTACTCACCAGATGGAGGTCTTTAGCTCAGGAAGTAAGAAATCTGAAAAAGACTAGGTCAAAGAGCAGCTGAATGAGAGTTCTTTGTACATCTTATACCCAAGGAGACTAAAAACGTTTGAGAATAAATATACAATATTTTCAGTTAGGGAAGCAGGTACTGAAACTTAAAAACTATCAATTCTTACAGAGAGTCAGAGACTAAATCAGAAGAGAGGCTGCGATGATTGACTCACCTCCTACCACAGCCTGCAGCAGGGTCTGTCTGAATTAACTCTCGTTGGAGCTGGAGTATATTTTAGAGAAAAGCTTTCAGTGTAATTGAGGTACCTACAGATCAAGGGATATGTTACAAAGCTGGAGGAGAGTCAAAGCACAGGCATGGGAAAGGTTGCAGAACCGGAGATACACCTTTGCAACACCCCTGGAAAGCGCAGTCTATTCAACTTGACACAGAGATGGTTAAGGGATGGCCCTGTCACAGGGTACAAGTACTTCAAGGGCAACAAACCACTCAGGAGTGAAATGAGATCCAAAGGCAGAAGCTTGCTATGCAAATTCGTGTTAGAAACAAAAGTTCTTAAAGAAATGGTTAATTAATGAATGGTCATTTCTAGGCCTGAATTTCCTGAGGACAGCAACAACTACCACAGCCCAGCATGTACTACAACAGCACAAGGTGTTGCAGCACTCCTCGCATGGGAGTGCCTTGTGCTTTTAGAGCCTAAGTGCTCAGAATACTCCATAAAAACTGAAGCTGAACAGGCCTGACAGTGCCTGGCTTCTGGCTTTTGCCAGTTACCTAGTTTATGCAAATTAATCTTGAAATGAAACTAAGTGACCTCATGGCAACAGAATGGAAGCTTGTGGTGAGCCAATTAAAACCCCACCGGTTTGCACCATGCCCTGTGTACGCTCCTCTTCTGTGGGCTTCAGCGTTTCCCCAGCGTAACACTGAGGAGAATACACAAAAAGCACAAATAAGAATTCAAGCAAACGGATACTTTAGAAATAAGTTAATTTTATTGAATAGGCATTATAGCTTCTCTCCGTTTCAAATAATGGAGAAGCCAACTCACACAGATTACAGAGCTATCAGTTACTTGGAGTAATCTTTCATAAAAGAAAGAAATTAAATACAGTTCTGCTATAAAAAGTGCGACAGTTATAACTGGAAGTTTTTCAAAACATAAGCAAGATTTACTAGCTATTGCAAAAATTGGTTTAGTGCTCAATACTTTACAAAGTAACAATCCAACTGCTAAAAACAGCTCTTACACATCATCTTTTCAAAGTATGGATCAGATTAAAAATGACATTTAAATTGAATTAGAATGAAAACCGTATGTAGAAAAGGTTCTCAAGAACTCACGCTTTTCACAACAAAAAATATTAATTATCCTTTAACATTGTTTAATGTTCATTTCATTTGAAAAATGGATTTAAACATGTGGCAGCTTAAAAATGATCAAGTGTTTTCTTTGCAGACAAAAGTGACTGCAACCAATCACATCTTTTAATTATGAATAGGGAAGGCAATGGAAAAGGATAAATTCACTTCTTTCATACACGACAAAAGTTCTGCATGAAAATGGTCAAATATGGAGAAACCTGAAAAGTCACTTCAGCTTTAAATAAATTTCAGATATATATACTATTTTTTAAAATCCAAAATCAATCTTTGCTAAAATAGGATAAATGTATAGAAGACAATAAGAAACTCAAGCTCTGAAAAATAAGAAAGATGGTCTGCCTACCAAGAATTTGAATTTTTAGCCAACAAAAAACAGTGAGTCTTGCTTTATTCCTTATTAATACAGGCCTTGGTGAGAGGCAACTATCTTTCTTCGAAACATGGACTGATGTTACAAATATAGTTATTATACATTTATTCGGTTTTAAAAATGCTGACTTTGCTAGGTTATTAGAAAGAGTCACATCACCTGTCCTCATTTTTTAAATTAATTAGCTTTGGTTATAATTGAACAGAGACCTTCTGTTAATGAGTAAATGAACTTCTATAAACTAAGAGTGTGACATCTATGACATTTCAAATCTCCTTTGTGCAGACAAGCCACTCCATATGCAAACTAAACAAAGAAGGAAGATCTGCCAGAGGGTTAAAAAATATCCTGCACAAATGAGAACAAAGAGCTTTAGGACTTGGCTAGGGAAGTAGAACATGAAAGGAAAAATATTAGCAAGTAGCAAAATAATATATACAAAAAGGGGAGGGAACATTATATAGCAGTAAAGTTGTGATCAAATCACTACTCATCCCTTTTGCATACCTTTTGTGTATAGTAATTTGGATTGTCCTACAAAATTTGCCCTTATCTGAGAAGCAATTGGTTTTAACAACACTGGACCACGTAGGATGCACACATAAAGAAGTATACTGACTGTCAGAAATACATGTGAATTGCATTGATCTTTTTAATGTTTCATTAAACTGTTCCCATACAAAAATGTCAGTCACAAGAATCAATGAGGAGGAACAAGGCCTTCCAAGGAGAACAAAGTCTTTCAGCCATGCAACAGTTAACTTCAAGATGTCACAGAAAGTTTATAACAGTAACTTACTACTGGAAATTGAATAAAGCTCTAGATTGATTCCAACAGGAACACAAGAGCCATACAGTTCTGAAAAATTGCATCACAGCTGAATCATGGTAAGGCTGGCACATTACAAACGCAACACAGAGTTACCAGGGTAAGAACAATGGGCTTGAAAAACACATAGAAGTAACTGCTCCTCCCTGGAAAAGAGAACAGACCTAATCTACATGATTTGGAAAGAATTTTCTACAAAACTCAAAGCTGGCCTATGGTCCCAGCTGTGGCGGGACCTCCTCAGTGTTCAGGTTTGAGTGTCTAATTCCATTCGTTATTTAATCTGGGCTTAAATCTTGTTTGTTCTCCTTGGCTTATGATGAATGAACTGAGATTGGTATCATGTACATGCAAAGCTCCTTAGAGGCTCCAAGGGAACAACATTTTCTGTACTGTACATGCACTTTGTACATTATACAAAGGCTGTATTTACGGTACTCAGAATCTTGAGCAACAAAACCAAAATCATTCCTTCATTTTTGTTAATATTAAAACATAAGTGCATACAGTTTGCAACATTGAGAGACAAGAGTGCTTCTATTACACCCACATGGCTGTGTTTCAGTTCATACCTGATTGCAAGCCCATTGAAAGGAGACATAGGGCACACTTTTAGCCTGAGATGCCGCAGTTTGCTGCAACATCTCCTGCATATTTTAACCAAAGCATGGGGGAAGAGGCTTTGTGTTACTCAAACCTGGAGGCAAATGACAACAAGGCAGTGTTTACTCCATCTGTACTGCGGAGATACTGTTTAGACACCACCAGTCAGAAGGAACTGTATGTGTTTCAGTTAGGCTGGCCATGGCTCTTTGCCCAATTTTGCATTGGGCAAAATTTCTATGCCAAAGGAATCTAATTTTATTCTGTGGCAAAGCACTTTCATGAGATTTACCTCAAAAGGTGCCTTTTACCTCTCAGTTGTCTGAGAAGGAAAACGCAACTCACATATAACTCCATTTTCATGTTTACATTGATTTTACACACAAACAAAGGAAGAACTGGGTCATTATCATACAAACAACAAGCTTTTTTTTTTTTTTTTTTTTTAATTTCCTGCTTTAAAAAAAGAACATTTGAAAGAGGAAAAGGAAAAATTAAATACACTGCTCTCACAGAGGAGCATCTTAGGCACTGTCTAGTTCTAACACTGGATCACACTTCTGCAATTTTAGATGCTGCTGCCATTACAATAGCATTCACTTGGTGAGAGAAGGGAAGCAAACATGCCATTGTTCTCTCCATTCCTCCCTAGTAGTGAGCCGCTGCATCAAAGTAAGAGGCTAGAGTAGATGCAGAGATGAACAGCAATAGATTTTGTTGCTTTCCCAGAATACAGGAAGATCTACATAGCTTCCAGTCTTCACAGGAAATAGCTTTTGATAAAACAACTGTTTTCCCTTGTTTAGTATTTTGGTGCCATGGTTACTACGCTACCCACCATTTGACTATTTTTACCCTTGTTGCTTTTTTTGACCAAGATTTTCTGACACACTGACAGTTATCAACAAATTGTATTTTGTTTTTAAAGAAAAATGTCTTTAAAAATTACAGGTTATTTGGATGAGTATGCAGACCCTTAAGCAGACTACAGCAGGCTAAAGTATTTTACTCTCTTAGCTAAATGAGGAACTGGGACAGAGGCTGCATCCAGTTACGTGGCTCTCAGTCCCCAGAGAGTCATAATTTTAAGGCTGTTTGGAACCCAGTGGCTTTTACCCATATCGTGTTTTCCACAGTGCAAATGTGCATCAGCCATTTCAATTCTCTTGGTACAGTACATGCATTCAGGTAATGGGAGATAAAACAGCAATCAGAATAGCATATCTACTTCAGCTACTTCAGAAGAAAAAAAAGATCATGATATCCAAGAAAAAAAAAAGTTTTACATCGCCCCGAAAATCAGTGGAATACACTAGCCCTGTCATGAATGCAGTAGTTAAATGTACAATGATACGGTGTTTTGGTAGAAAGCAAGACTCTCCACATTCAAGCAATCACCTTAAGAACAAGCCCAATTATTTGTTCACACATGGAAAATTGCTGAAGATGAAATGTAATTTCTATTGAGTGAATGGAAGAGTAGAATATTAAAGAAAAGCTCTGAACATGTGTTGGAGTGATGCCCACTTGATTTTCTGAAACCAAGAGCTTGTGCTCCCACAGAAATTACTGTTCAGTGACATTAAAACCTGTATGTCTATTCATTAGGAGAAACCTAGATGCAGAATCCTAACATTAGGCATCCAGTTTTGACATTTTTGTTGCAGTACATACCTTAACAGGGAATTCTTAAAGCAAACAAATACCACCCCACCCACTCACCCCCAGCAAATTAAATCACAAAAGTTATGGAATTTTAAAAGCTGTACCGACTTCCAACTTAACATATACATTAGTTTGAAAAGTCATTTTTTGCACACTTCACCAGTAATCAATATGTACAGTACAAAAAAATATGAAGGAATGAAATCTGAACACTTTAATCTGCAGGGAGGCAACACATTTGATATATATCAAGACACAATGTATCTGCCAATTAGAAGATGATATTTATATGATCTAGAGTGATTTTCTTCCCACACATGCTAGATGATTGCACTGATTATTAATTCTCAATTTCCATTTGGAAGGTTTAATAAATCCACCATTCTTTTTTTCAGAAAAGGAAAATAATCCTACTTCAGTGGATTCAGGGTGTGTTATGAACGTCCCAAGTCAATTAGTATCTGTGCAGAAATGTTTCATTTGGTAAGAAAACTTTTCAGATGAATGTTTATTCAGAAGCTGCTTATAAAAGTGGCTACTTGTAGGGACGGAAGGAAGAGTGGAAGGAGATAGGGAGCAATAGTGTTGTACCAAAATATATAAAGAAAAATTTAAAGCTTTTCAATTAAAAAAAAATTGTATATTCAACTCTCATTAGACATAGATGTGCACAACAGACAGAGCAGTTAGAAACAAGTACATTTTTACAAAGCTTTCTTTTCATGGTTAATATCTACCAGCACTTTGGAAGGTAACCTACTAAAATGATGACCCTGTTTATAATAAAGGCGCAAAATATTGCTCTGTAGCATATTTTGAAAATAATATAAAAATAATTTCTATATTACAATTTAAACTTGGCTTGTAAAATTCCAACATAATACAGTCTTAAGTCTACAAACAGAACATACTTAGAAACACCTTTGTGGTTTTTTCCTCTCATTTATAACAATATAGTATTTTTAGTCATATACACTGGAAACTAATGTGCAAATTAAAATCAATATTAGTGCCTGTTACTGAAATAATTTAAATTCTATGCTGTATACCATTTGGTGATCCTCTTTGTAAGCTGCCATCCCTTAAAAGAAATACGCTTCAAATACACTGACAGAGACTTAAAATACACTAAGCTGAAAAGCCACCTACAACCAGCATCAGTTATTTTGCTTTTCTGGACCTACGTTTATTTGAGATTATTGTGGTTTCTATCAACATATGGGTTTCTAACTGTGCAAAAACATTCCCAGTGTTATGAAGACCTTACTCCTGTATTAGTTCATACTCTATTCTCACATCCAGCTTGCAAGCTGTGCGTCTGTGAAGCACTTGGTTTGAGGCCCCCACTGCTGACAGCATTCTGTTCACAGATTTCAGAGGACAGCAGATTTTGTCCAAGGGGCCTAAGGCATCCCCCTACACCTCAGGCAAGATTCTCATCGATTCTCTCACTGGAAGAGCAACAACTGGCAGCCTGAGGGGAACAAACACTGGCTAAAGGGCTCAGGCCTTGATCCCACAAACATTTATGGTAAGTTTCTTAACAGTTATGTTAAGTTTTTGAAAATATGCAGTCTCCTTGGTATCAGGAAGACTATTCATATTGGTGAAGTTGAGCACCAGTGTAATTGCTTGCAGAATCAGAGAGTTGGAGGGCAGTATTTTGTCAGATCTGTGCTGTGCATTTTTTGATATCTACACATTCATCATCACAAGAGAAGTAGATTACCCTGAATATGCCTGTATGTACAAGGACTGATATTGCCTCAGCAGACTGCTTCAATCTGCAGTCAAATGGTGCACAAATCCACGTTAAGCATCTCTCCTCAATGCTTTCTGTATCAAGTAATACTGCTCATCTCGTGAGTTTTGCAGTTTTATAAAAGGCGACTCTGAAGACTTCACTTGGCCAATTTAGACTTATTAAGAAACAAGCAACACAAAACCTTCCAAATATAGCATCTTTCTTTAACTGATTCTTCTTATGCTATCTTTGACTTAGGAAGAAAGGACCAAGTGCTAAAGAAAGCTGGGTCACACACTATATTCCATTGCATTTATAAAGCTTAATGAACTATGTTAGCAAAAGATTAATCAATCATTTTAAAATCCAAAACATCTTAAGTTGTTTTTGATAATCTATGCCACCTTCTTCTGAATGAGCTGCTTGTTAGCCACTTACAAGTGATACCCACATCTGAAAAAATACTTGTGAAGTCTGGCAATAGATTTATTAACTCTTTATAAAGCATTTTAAATGAAACTTTAATATAAAGTGTGACTGAAACACATTATGTATTAGAAGCCTCCTCTGTTATGAGCAGACCTTTGCAGCCAAGTTTAAGAACAAAGTAAAAAGTAGAAAAATTGCACACACACACATTTGAAAAATTCCGGCTTCCTCCAACCTAAATATCTCCTAGTAATTTTGTATCTATTCCAGGAATAGCCTACTCAGGATTTAGTTTGTATTTTGGAATCTGGTAACAGCGATAGTGTTGAATCACTAAATCACTATCAAGGAAAAAAAAAAAAAAAGCACACACAATTGCAAAAATAAGCATATGCATTGCAGTCACTTGAGCTAACGGAAGACATGAAGAGGGTCTCCAAAACCAAAAGTGACTTCTGTACAGCTTGGGCAAATTGGTAACTCTAACAAGCTCTGAAAGGTACAGGGGGTAGATCAGGCATGGAGATGGACTCACTGATATGTCTTCAATATAAGAAAAATTGACACAGAAGAGCAGTCAAAGGTTAGCTATTTAGTGCAAGAGCAAAAATACATTTGAAGACTATGCTTTCTCACAGCCAGGTAAGGAATGGCATGATTTCTTTTGAGGCTAGTGAATACAACTCACAAAGTTGGGAATTCTCTCTGAAAAAAAAAAATAAATATATATAAAAAAAAGGTAGAAAATATACCTTTTGTAACTATAGTCTGCTTTTAATGGGACAGTCACTTCCTTCAGAAGGAAGCTGTTTCTGCATATCAGGACTATTTAATTCCAAATATGGTGTCCCTGTTTGAAAACTGACACAATTAGAGATGCATCTGCTCAGAATTTAAAATAATAATCATCATCACAATAACTCTTTGGAGGGGGAGAGCGGGAGGAGAGGAAACAACTGAGGAAAAGACGGGAAAAAAAATGAAAAAAAATCGCCTGTTAGGCCTGCAACAGATGTTACAAGACAAGAAAATTGTGGGATATTTGAAAGGAGTTCTCAAAGCAAGCAGGAATATTAAGCAAATTTTTTATTAAGGGTTATCAAGAAAGGGACTCTGAGGAAACTGGTAAAACTAAAAACTGTTCTATCATTACATCATGTAACTTTTTTTTTAAATGAGCAAACCAGTAGTGATTAATACTTCTGGAAATATTTGAGAGACTTAGGGATGACTGTAAACACTATCCTATATAGACAAGCCTATTGTTATTCAGATGAACAATTAGTTTCTCAAAATAATCTAACATACAGTCACAATCTCTATTCAGTAATTTAGAAGCAATTCATAATCTAAATATTGCCCTTCTGCATATGTATTTGTTTTGGGAATAGTGCATCTTTAAAACATACTATAGAAACAACCCCTTTGACAAATGGGAACCAGCAAATTCTCATGGTAATTCCTTGGTTTTACATATGTGCTGTTATTTGTCTCCTCATTCAGAAAAGGATACAACTGACTCGGATACATGGGCTGGTGGAGTTTGCTGCTAATGTAGTACTTCTTAAGCACAACTTCACATAAAAGCATTTCTCCAACTATCAAATGCTACTGCTACTCTGATGCTCTAAGAATTTCTAAATACCTGAATATTTCTTTATTTGATGAAGTTTTAACCTGTCAACTTTATCCATCTCAGCAGCAAATACAATCAAATACGATGTTTGATTTAACATAATCTGACTTGCTTTAACATAATCTGAAATCACAGATTTCTTTGGCAATGAGAATTTGCATGTAGTCACAACAGTTAACCAAAAAAGGACACTGCTTACCAGTGTTTACAACCAGAGACGTGGGATTTAGAATCTGCTTACCTTAAGCAAAGAAGTCATATAGAGTTTTAACTTCTCATTAAACTCACCAAAATTGCCCTTTTATGAATGACTGCAAATTCAGTGACATCCAGTGTATGCTCACTATACTACACGAAATATGAAGTACAGGTCTGGATTCATGGAACAGCTTTTAGGATTTTTTAGAAGTGGCTAGCAGACTTATTTTGAAAGCATTCTTTAAATCTCCCATCCAGCAGAAAACCTAAACGTATGGTCTGTTTTAAGCATATGCTCTGTTTCACAAATTTCTGTGGGACATTACCAAACACCTATGTGCTTTTCCTGAAAGCAAGTAAGCATCAGTATTAGATCGTGCATCATGTTTAACAGACTACTTCACACTTGGCTTCAAGACTAACTAACATTAACTGGACACAAGTCAAATGGCATCACCCATGCCAAGAATAAAAATTAGGGTATAGCAGAAAAGAATGAGAAATGATTACTGGGAAAGAATCTCTTTTATGCAGGCCAGAGAAGTGCTATTCCATAATGTGTAAGGTAAAATTCATGTTCCACACCTTTAATTGGCAGAGCAAGCAGTCTTGAAGGCAACACTTCACTTATTTGTGGAAAATGAGATTTTCTCAAAAAAACATAGGTAGACAGTAGATAAACTGTTGCTTTCAAGTATAACTATTCTTACTACATTCTGCCAGTAGGCAATATAAGGGTGTAAAAACTGCATTTGCTATTATCAGGAAGACTTGCTAATTTAATACATCTACTTTAACAGTATTTCTGTTGTTTGTTTTACAGAAATGGTTCTATGAACAAAGTTTGATTTTCAAAGGTACTCCAAAAACTTACATAAATATTTGGATTTCAGACTTGTGCAAATCTGCACTAGGAGGATCATACTTGGAGGTACTTTAGAGCCATCTTGGAACCTCCTGGCAGACGAAGAGCTCACTGCAGGAGAAGACTAAAAAAATAGGTAGAGTCGTGTCGTCAACAAATGCTCAGAAGTAATTACGTCTGCAATAACTAACAAACAACAATATTGGAAGAGGAATAAATAATGATTAAACTCATATAATGGTTAAGGGAATTCACTGATGCGATACATTTGTTTGGACAAGCAGTTCATTCAGCACTAAACTAATCCTAAATTTCCTAACTAGCCATCAATTTTTTCAAATCTCAATTTTTTTATTTTAATATTTCTTCCAATTTTAACAACAATGAAAATACCACTGAGATTCCAGTGCCTGAAACCATACTATGCGTAGGGTTTTTCTGTTTTGTTTTTTTTAGGAAGTGAAGTCTTGCAGGTCATAATGTATTTTTTATAAAACTTGTTTAAAAAATCAATAAAAATAAAAATGGCTCAAATCTACTTTTTCATGGAAACATAGAAATAACTGGTAAGAACTTAAAACTAGGAAAAGCTACAGCCTTCATGAATTCAGACCTTTCACTTCTAGTTTCCTAGAATCGTTCCAGACTAAAATTTCAGACTAAAGTACAAACATCAGTACTAATGCAATACTCTGCCATGTTAAAAATGTGCATTATGCAAAAACCACTACCCTCCTGAAGAAAAAAAAAAAAGCTATTAAAAATTTAACTTTTACTGAGGAAAAAATACTCTCATAATCGCTATAGAATTTCAAATGTTTACAAGGCAGATACTACCCTACTGCAACACCACATCTCCAGTATTATGACTTTCCCCTATCATACTACTACCTGAGTGATGTCAGTGTAAATTCAGGCACCATTAGTAAATTTTTGACCAAACATATACACAGCACTGACAAAGAAGTAAACAACCCTTCAGCTTACCATTATATGTAAAAAAGACACTGACAAAATGGAAAATAATATATATATATATTTATGATAAATTAATCCTATTATTTCCTCATTGCCCCGGAAAAGCGAAAAGCTAGACACTAATTTACTCATCAATCCTTTATTCTTTTTGTAAGGATTCCTTTTACTGCAATTCAACACTGTTTACTTTGTAAGTAAGAAAATGATAAAACTAAATAGTCACAGAAGAATTCTCAATGCCTGTGTCCCTTGCTTTCTCTCTCCCTGCGCTTCAACTCTTCTTTGTAGCAGTATGAACAGTAATTTTCAGTCTCAGGACGACCATAAAAGGAACAGTTATCCTTCTTACAGCGGTTCTGCTGGATGGGATATATTGGGCAAACTGTGCTTCTGCCTTGATTTTTATCATTGTTCAACCAGGTCTGAGGAGCATCCTCATCAGCATATTCTAAGCAGTCTCTAATATCGCCGGTATTGAATCCATTTGTGTACGTCTGAGACTTGTGTTCAGTAGGCATGGCATAGCTCAGCGATTCCACTGTGTTCACCGTACGGATTCCAGATATCCGGGCTGGGCTGTAGCTTTGAGAAGACAGGGATCTGTTCTGCTGGGGGTACGTGGCACAGGTTTTTAAGGTGCCAACCACTGGCTTGTAGGTATCATCTTGGAAGCTCGATGGCTTGGAGTTGACATCATGCAAATGGATGACACTTTGCCTTTGAACAGGTGGTGTATGGCTATAGTGGGCAGAGACTGGGATGGGGCCGCTTCTCTTAGCACCGTTACTAGGTGAAGAAAATGACCCAGGAGTGGGACTAGTGCGATCTTTAAATTTTAAAACCAGTTGAGTTGTATGGCTTTGAGGCAAGACGGGTGATGCCCTATCCTGAGGAGATGCTTCTAACTTCTCTTTTGAATATGCTTCTGGCTCCAGTTTCTTGTTAGATGACCCATTCAGTGCAGCCTTTTTCTCAGCATCCTTTCTTTTCTGTTCCTGCTCTGCGTTGAAACGCTCCTGTGCGCTGGTCAGGTAATAACCTATCATCTCCTCGTGGAACTGATGCCTGTGGCTGGTCAAAAGAAGGCCAGCAAAAATAAACTTCCGTTCACCCTGCATGGCAGCTCTCAAAATATTGAGGCTGAGTTTCACATCAGTGCTGTACTTCCATGGGTCAGACTGCTTGTCGGAGAAAGATTTAGTGTTCATCTTTTCAATGGGTGAGTTGCTAGCTCTGTCAGTAGGAGATGGAGTGGTCTTTTCAGATGGAGAAGTGCTTGCAGACTGTCCAGATTCCTCTTTGCTCCCTTTTCGAGACTTAGACTTTTTCTCTTTGACTTTCTCTACGGTGTCACCATTTTTCCCATTCCCTGAATTTGCCCTGCTCATTTTGCCATGCACCAGGCCTCCAAGACCACCCATATTCTTTTTCAGTTTAATTCCCAGGCTTTTACTGAGGCTTCCTATTTTATTGGCAACTGAATCCGTCCTGTTTTTGTCTTTATCCTTCCTCTGTTTGTCCTTTTCTTTTTCTTTACCGTTTTTGCCATTATTGCCGTTGGAATTACTACAGATGGAATCTCGGTCTGAGTCCATTGAGTCAGCCAGAGACTGAACATCTTCCCCAGCTGAAGCTGTAGGGGATTCTGGTTGAGCCAAAGGGGCCTGCTATGGAAAATTAACTACAATTAGATACAGCAAAATCAGTTTCATATAGGGACTTGGTGCAAAAAAGACAAATATAATATGGAGTTTGATATTGACTTCAAAAGCCTAGTTTTTAATTTACACACTGACATTTTAGACTGGTTTCTTCACGTATTTGGCTGTGCTATCTATCTTGCTTGATCCTACAATCCTGGCTCATTTCAAGCACAGTTTTAGAGGTCAGTCAGCCAGACGTTCTGTGAAAATCAGTGTCTGAATAATGGAGAGAGGCAAGTTAGTGCTCCTGTCAAGGGGTCTGCAGCTCAGCTTCCCTGGTTGTGTTGACTAGCTGAGTGGCTGGCCAGTGTACAGAGCCCAGCCGCTGCACGGGAAGCATCCTCAATACTTGCTGCCTCTCGGCCAGGCGGGAGACAGCCTGGAAAGAAACTGAAACTTAAGCAAACGGACTGAAGAATACAATGAAGTCACCATTTGTTCTATATCTGCTATTTGTTCTTACTGGAAATACAATACAGATAAAACTGATGCAAGGAGTGTGAGTTCCAAGTTATGCTTTAGGTAAGGTAATAGAGCATCTTTCTTGAAAATGCAGTTACAAGGATCCTAGGAACTTTAAAATTTGACTGCAGTTACTTAGTCCTGCAAATCTTAGTCTTGCATTCAAACATCCTGAAGCTATAATCTGCTGAAGTTAAATTCAAAACATGCATACAAAACATAATGACATAGAGTAGCTCTGGAGATGTATTTATTTCCACTACAGAAATGCACACCTGTTTCTTGTCACTGAATGCTTAGATTTTGTCTCTCTAGAATCCCTGAGCACCTCAACAACCAGCTGGGAGCAGAGCTGTCACTTGGCAAAGGAGGAAATGAATGCTGAAGTGACTTGCCCATGCTCACGTGGCAAATCTGAAGCAGGGAGAGGCAACCCGGGTCCCACAGGTTTCAGGTTCACAGCTTACAATTACAGGACGACTTTGCCTCTCCTTTTCTGATGTGGTGGCTACCACATTAGGGTGAAACTGTAGAAAAATGGATTTTTTTCCCCTCCTGCAGCTTGTTAAATCCTGTCTCCTTTTGTTTTGTGTTCCTCCTTTCAAATACCATCTGTGTAGGCTGTCTAAATCACCTCCATCCTCTCCTAGCAACCTTTTGCCTCTAGACTAACACCTCAATCTATTCAATGTAATTTGCAGAGAAATTTGCAGCTGACAAGGTGCCAGCTGGGCACAGTTCTAAAACAGTTTTCTGAAAGAACCAGGTTCCAGTTCAGTGCCAGTCTGTGGCCTTTTGTCAGCCACTCTGAACTGGGAGCTGTCCAGGGGTCCAAATCTGTTCATAAAAACAGAAAGGACGAGGGACTGGTGACCTAACAGTGGCACCAGGAGAGCGAGCCAAAGTTCTGAGAAAACTGGTGAGAGAAGGTCTGTTTTAAGGTTTTTCTGAACTGCTGAAATAAATAAAAGAAAGATAAAGCTGGAAAATACACTTTAGAACAGAAATACGAGTTGCAAAAATGTACAAGCAACTGTTTTAAAAACAAAAACCTAGAAGATCTGCAAGCCAGATGGCAGTGACAGCATGCCACTAGTGACTTGTCTCTGCTGCTATGGCCACAAGGTGGTTCTAGGCAGCTGTCCAGTCCATGCAGCCCACTCTGCACAACACCCTAGTGTGCCTCGTTACCACTTATTTGGTTTAAATTAAGGAAACGTTTACCTTACCCGTGTCTCAGATGGTATGCGTATCCATGTTACATTCATATAGCTGTGCAGAAGATT
Organism: Oxyura jamaicensis; assembly: GCF_011077185.1. Classification (NCBI taxonomy): domain Eukaryota; kingdom Metazoa; phylum Chordata; class Aves; order Anseriformes; family Anatidae; genus Oxyura; species Oxyura jamaicensis. The sequence continues at coordinate 5,791,979 of NC_048902.1, forward strand.
AAGCTTTGCCTCAAGAGACAGAATCAAACTAAGGATGAAAACAGAAGGGAACAACCAGTCAAAAACACACCAAAAGAGAAAGCAATACTTCTTCAGAGGGAGAGGCCACGCTGCTCAGCGTAACAGCAGCCTCCCACGCAACCAGAAGACGTGAACAAAGCCCTCTCTGTTAGCAGTTCTCTCAATACTTAGATCAGGTATGGCTCAAGACATTTTACTGAAGTTACAGAAAGGTCTTACTTGGCCAGTCTGGTGTTATCATTGTCATCTTTTCCCCACTCCCAGTCTTTCCCAGGATCGACCGCAAAGTGCAAAGGCAGTAGCTTGTGTTCAGAGTCAGTCAGGGGGATCACCGCTGAAGTAGAGAAGAAACAAGGATTGGAGGGGAAGGAACAAACAAAAAGACTTAGCTGTGAAAAGCACTAAAAAATAAGAAGGGAAAAGAAAAAGGCCAAAAATCAAATGTGCTACAGAACTGTCTCATCTGTATTTAGATGCCTGCATGATAAAGAGGGGAGGAAGAGGGTAATACAGTGATCGCTGCTGGCATGAAGGATAGTCACTGGTGGAGGAGGGGAGACCTCTGGGAGAACAACATTGCCATTTTGTAATGCACAATAAACATTTCCTGGAGACAGAACATTAGAACAGTACAAAGCAATAAAATGTTGAAATATTCTGCCTGCCCTGTCTCTCACACAAATGCTCACACGTTAATTATTTTGCCTTTTCAGGTTAGAACTGTTTGGTTTTCCACTGTCAAAGAAATAAAGATAGCAGCATTATGTGACAAAGCAAAAAGTAATTACAGGGCTTTTGGACTCAAACTGTGCGTTATTGTAATTGAAGAGCAAAGATCAGCATATAGATGGGCTAAGAGGTCAGTTTAAGACCTGTCCTGCGTGTGGTGTTAGGACCATTACCGCTGTTATACCCCAGCATTACTGTCTGGGTGTTTTAGCTGTTCTGTTCTCTTGCCTCTCTGCTAGTGCTCTCTGCCTTTTGACATATCTTAATGACTCGGCTTTATACTCAGCATGCAGGGACTGCAGGCTGGTTTTACAGAGTGTCTATCATTCATCACCAATAAACTAAAAGAAAAGCACTGTCAGCGTTAATTAAAACCAGCAATTTGCTTCCATTTCATTAGAAAACACACTTAAAGCTGTTGAGGGACTGGGGCGGATCCTCAGCACGATGCAGGTCACTGCTGTTCCTCTGACAACCAATGAAGGAATTTAATTTTCTGTACCACAGGCCTTAAGGACTTTGCCTGAGTAGTCATTCCAGCCAAGTCAAGGAGCAAAGAAAGAGGAAGAAATCACCCAACAGCATGGCAGTGATTACTGAAAGTTTATTGCACTTGCTGGCTATATGTTGCTGGCAGTATTCCCTGCGTTTCAGAAAATATATGTTGTCGAAAACAAAGGCACAGTATTTTTGGTTAAGTATTGCTCCTCCCCTGGCAACATGCAGGAAATGTAATCTCCATTTTTGATTAACATGGTGAAGTCACTATTAGATTCAGGCAGCTTCACAACAACTGCAGAAAATACGCTTATTTTTCATCTTCCCTGCAGGTTGGGTAATGAAGTCAATGCTCTACAAGTGTCGGGGAAACGTTGCCCCCTACTGCTTATAGTAAGTAATTCTTGAAATATTTCCCCCCTATTAACTGCAAATACAGCATAGAACAGCTGGAGATTCATCAACTATAGCTGCCCGCATTCCTTTCAGATGCAAGCACAGAAGTGAATACTGTAAGGTAACTTAGCTCCGAAGGAAACTCAATGGGAGTAAGAGTCCAATTCTATACAGTGCAAAATACACTGTAAAGCACGCTATCGAAGCACAAGAACATAAAGGTAGAGCAGGCGTGGGAACAAAATCATTTTTATTAACACTTATTGCATTCAGTGGAGTTTTTGCAGCAAAAGGGGATGGAATAACTGAGAATACAATTAACTGATGCTGTTTCTAAAGGAAATCGGATATTCTGCCAATTAACTTAATTATCCAGAGAGCAGGTACTGACTGGTTTTACCACTGACCTCACGATGCAATATATCAACCACCTAAAGGAAGAAGGCAACTTAGGAAAGCGCCACATGGTAAGCCTACAGCCTGGCAGGGCTCTTCTGCTAGCACCTGGCCACATGGGTACAGCCTGGTAGAGAACCAGCAGCGTGATCCTGGGGCAGGTTTTGGGGGCAAGCTCGAACCTAAGAACTGCCACAGAGTGTAATTGCCTCTTTGAGATGAAAACCTTAGAAAGTCAATTTGATTTTCTTTTCTGACAGCATAACACTAATTAGTTTTCATATAGTTCAATAATTAATAATTTGCAGAAACAAATTTTAAAGGAACCCTTTTTAAAGTTAGTTGTTTCTAATAGCTAAATGATGCTAAAAATACACCTTTTACAATGCTTACTGATAACAAATTTTATTAAAATCTTAATTTTTAAGTACAAACCAAAGCTTAGATGTGATTGCCTATAAAGCGTCACTATTATCTTATTTCCATGTTACGACACCACAGTCTCCATCTTTGCACAGGAATTTATGTTAACTAATAGCTTTCCAAACTCTGAGTTTAGTAAAAGCCATACACTCATTCTTATGGGTAGTTCAAGGTCAGTTTGACACACTATTGTCTTCATGCTAAAGGTATCTTCTAAAGTAATTTCGGAGTTTTAGAATTCCAAAATTTAAAATTTAGAAGTCCTAGTGCTAACAGATGGGATAGGTCAAAAGTAACAACGATGATTTCACCCATGTCAGTTTTAAGACACACACCGAGGACTTTCATGCCATTTGTAAGTTTGGTGCATTGCCTTCCATGATGTGAAGTCACAGGGTTTCCTAGCACTCATTTTCATGCTTCTAGTGGCATTATTCTTCTTCTTTAAAAAAGAACACTAAGCATTTCTCAAAAACCTAGTACAGCAAAATGCTGATGCAGATGATGATGTACCGCTGTTAAAAACCACTGTCAGGATTCTCATACTTGTTATTGCAACCTGGCAGTGGGGAGCTGTTTCATTGCTGGCTGGCTGACAAAGGGGAGGACTGCTTCACTGAACACTCTATGTTCAGTGAAGCGGTCTTAGGGGGAGCTAAGAACCAGTCTTTATTTTCCATAATCGAAGCTATAAAACACCTGCATAAAAAGCCTGCATGAATATAAAAGTATTTACAGGTTTTTGATCAGATATGGAGAGTATAAATATTGTGACCCTAAGTTATGAATGACTGGGTTATCAGAGACTTACTTCCTTTTAAAAAGTCAAAGCTCTACGCTCTCAGCTGCATTCTGGCAGGTAAAAAACCGGCCATGTACTGTGGCACCTGTGCCATACTATTCTGACCCCTACTGTTGTGGCTCTCCCTTCCTCTATGCCAGAGCTGCCAAAATCTCTATGTTGGCAAGATACAAGAAATGGGCATTATTAGAGCATCCTTGTGCCAATCTATTTCCTGTCAGAGCATTTGAAGAACAACAGTAATGCTGTGTTAGCTGTTAGCAGTCTCTAACAGCAACAAGCTTTGCAGCTGAAAGCTAAAGCATTCCCTTCATCCCAGATTTAATACCAAGTGCTTTGCTGCTCCACAGAATGGAAGCCCGTGTATTCAAGGCCCTGAAGTAAAAACTGATCATACAAAACAAATACTATTTTGATTCATCAGACCTTGTAATTAACCTCAATGAACTTATACACAAAGCCAGTATTTGATGTTACTGATGCTGTACAGGACATTTGGTAGCTTTTTTTTTCTCCCAGCACCTTTCCTTTATGACTATGAGTGCAGGAAAAACACATAGGAAGTTTCTAACCACAAGAAGAATATTTAACAGTATTTACAACATTTACTGCTAGTATTTGTGGGAGAAATCAAATATGTGACCTTGTTATCAAAGATCTTATTGTGTATCATTAACAGGAATATGTGGCTTATAATACTAGATATACTGCTGAATGCACTGAGCAGTAGCCTTCTTCACTGTCTTTTGTCAATCACAACACTTCAAAGATGCCACAATAGCAAAAGGTTACCAAAACAGTTTTATAGTATAATTATTGTTTTATTTATAGTATAATTACTATTATGCTAACAATTTATATGTAGTTTTCCTAAGGTGTACCTAGCTAAAAGAAATCTTACTGCTGATAAAGATTATTACGGTATACAAGCTTGAGAAAAATAATTTAACATGTATTTGAAGAGCACAAAAAAGGTAAGCACAATGATGTCTGAGAGAACAAGCCCCTGCTTATGTACAACGATGACAAGTTTGAGTAAGCACACCTAAGTTAGGCTTAGCCTAAATAGCCTGCATGCTAACAGTAATTTAAAAAAGCCATTAGAACATTAAAGCAATCTGTGAAAGCATAAATAGGCAGTAATTGAAGTAACTATAGCATGACCATAATGTTCCACAAACCCTGGCAGAGATGAATTTTTTCCTTTGTTGTTTCTTTTTTAAACAAGGACATTTCTTCTCACTTTGCACCTACATCAGGCCTTCACTGACAACACCTGGCAGCAGCGTTCAGTGACCAAACACTCTGACTAGGAAAGCCATTAATATGGACCAAATTTACCGTAGGTCTGCTTTCTTGTGGACTTCCTTGTAGACAGCGATAGTTCAAGGATTAAAGTGAAGAGTTCTTGGCTCCTGGTTTAAACCACTTAAGTTTAGACTTCTAAGAATGTATCAATAAAGTTTAGTGGATGTTGCTTCCTCTCTGATAGACAAATACACTTACAGGTAGACAAAAGTACTTTGTGCATTGTGTTCAATTATACTTCTGAGTTGTGTGTTTATAAGCATACCTTGTTCTCTCTGTTGATCTTTTTGTTCCATGGAAACAAGAGCAGAGAAATGTGCCTGATCGTAGGCTAGAACAAGAGGTGAGCAATGACATCTGTTAGGTAGAACTTCAAGTGGCAAATAAATTCCTCCAAATGGTATAGGAGCAAATGCTGCAAAGAAAAATTTGATTATTATTATTATTTTAAACTATGTCAAAGAACAAACACTTATGTTAGTGTAACAGTTGTTACACGTAACTGTGTAACAGTTGTGCTACATCATTTTCAGAGCTCCAGGAGAACAGCAGAGAAGTGGAGAAATCAATTTAGGAAACAGTCATAACAACAGGTAAATTTTTATGATAAGATTTTCTGGAAATATACTAAGAACAATAATGAAACCATTCCGCCTTCACATATATTTTCCTTAATGCAATTGTTCACTAGGAAAGATATTAAGGTCTTTTAACAAAATCTTGATGATTCTTAAGTGTTTTCTGCATCTCTAAGGGCAAGGCTTTCTCCTTTGAAAGATTCCACATTTGGTTTTATATAATTATGGGAAGAAACAGCACATTTGGGCAGAAAAATTCTCTCATGTTTCTAACCAATTATTTTTCCTTTTGCTGTGAATATACGAATCCATACTGCTGAAGTATTTCCAAAGTGAGCATAAGCAAAAAAATGTATGCAAACAACACACTGCTTTTTCTAGAGATTTTTTCTTTGAACAGGTCTGCTGTGTTCAGGCTTTGGGATGGTGAATAGTATTGTCTTTCAGGTAGAAATTACATTTTAATGAGTCTATCCAAATTTGACGAGGTTATTAGTCTTTTTGAAAACCTATACTTCATACATACAACAGTTAAACTGGGATAATTTGATCACCAGGTCCATAAGGCCAGCAGTGAGAAGAACATTGGGATTATTGTGACAATCAGATTGGGTCAAGTAGAAGAAAACTGAGCGAGTGGAGAAAACTGGGATAAGAAAAATTATGAGAAAGTTAAGTAATAGTGATTGACTCTATTACAGCAGATATCAATCATACAACCATTGCTTGTAGTTCAAAATTTGAAGGAATCTGTAGTTCAAAATTTGAAGGAATCAGCATTTTCCTGTACAAGTAAATTTCTGTAAACTCAATCGTGTGTGTATCATTCCCTTTTACTTAGGCAACATACTATCAGCAATTAGTTCATGGTAAAAAGTGAAAGAGATTAATCATTGCTGCTCTGCTCAGACAGCTGACCAAGTGGCTCCACATATGAATCTAACATTTGAATGCTCATGTGTAAACTGAATACAACATTCTGAAACTTTTGAATGAGAGGGTGGCAAAGAAGTTAGTAAAAAAAAAAAAAAAAAAAAAAACACAACAAGATATACACATTCAAAATTCATTTTTCCTATATCAAATTAGATTAATTTATGCAGAATTTTAGGCGGAACCAAAGTAACACAGCAAAATTAGAACCTTGTTAGCCTAGCCCAGTAAGAAATGTATTGTGTTCTGCAATTCCTTGGTTATTATCTTAATAGTAAGTAACTAGGATAAACAGTTTTTCTATGAGACTTATATAATTATATTGTATTTTCTACTTTGATCTAACAGAAGTAGGTCAAATGTCATTTTGTTCTTTCAGAAAAAGGCAGCAGCTACCATATAAATACTCAGATATATTACATCTAGGTCCTTTTGTGTGTGTGAAAGCTTACGACTGCTTCAATTTACATAGGTGTATAAAGTTCCAATGAAAAACTCTTACCTTCTCCCCCCGAGTCTCGTAACATTGTGTCTGCTACTACAACAATAGGTCTTCTTAAAATATGGGCTAAGACAAAAACGTGGAACTCTTCTAAGCTCTCATACACTGGATCTTCTGAGTTATCAACTCTGGAAGACACAGAATTGAAATGTTAGTGAACCAACACACTGGAACAGCTATTTCCTCTGCCTTGTCATTTATATTCCTACTGTTCTGAGGCACACATTCCAATTATTGAAACAGGTAACAGAAGAAATTGGAAAAGAAAAATATATTTTTGGAAATAGAATAATAGCAACAGAGATAATGTTTTCACTTGCAGACTCCATACTAGTCTAGTAGTCAGCAAAATTCATTATCTTCCTTCCCAGCAGGAATAAAAAAAAAAAAGGCAATTCTTAGGCAAACTCCTGGTGTAAAGCTATTTCCACCACAAAAAATAAAAAAATAATAAAAAAAATCTTATGACAGCCTTGGCAAAAAGACTCTAAAATGGGAAAATAAGTGTTTTCCTAGTTCCTCTAAATCAAATACAGGTGCGTTACCTTGGCAATGTAAGAAATACTGATGTCAACCTGACTAGGAAGAACATAACTTAGAAAGCTGTGAGCAGAACCTTCTTCCTTTATATTATTAGCAAAATTTAGTTATTTTGTTTGTTTTTAAGATGGGGAAGGTTACCTATCTAAATAGCTAGAGATTCATTTTCCTGTCAGCCTTCTCAATTGGATGAATTACACCTACCTTTAGACATCTGAAATCAGAAGTCTATAAATAATTTAAGAAGATAAACACATCTGGAAGTAGGATTATTCCTTCCACTTAAGCATTTGCCCAAGGATGAGATGAAAATTTTCATTTTTCTTTACAGCATACAGAAGGAATCTAGATCAGTATGTAGTGAAGTGAGACAAGGCCAAGTGGTTTTGCCAGTGGCACTTTGTATTTCAGAAAACTCACTGAAAGGATCAATACAAGTATCTTATATGGCAGGACTGCAGGGCACGAAAGTCAAACAGTAAGACAGCACTACAGGGAACCCCTAATTTTTTTCTTTAGGTTTTCTAATGGGTCTCATCCAAGTACCGCTGAAATTAATAAGTCTTTCCATTCTCTTCATCTAGCTGATGCAGATACAGAGTACTTCAGAAAGTAGAGAGGTAATATTTCATTTGTAGATTAAAATAAATGGCTTACTGAGTAGTATTACAAGAGTCTAAATGGTATTAATACTCAACCAGCTTCACAGCAAGCAAGTAATTTAAAACAAAGAGAAAAAGTGCTATTCTTGGAAGGAATTAAAAAATTGTCATAAAATCTAATGAGGACAATTTGAGCACTTGAAGAGTCTTCCACCTTTGTTGTTTTTCTTTTCTAAGTTTTTAAATATGGCAAAGTTTTTACATGGCAAAAATATGGAAATGCCTTTCCACATCTAGCTCTCCAAGATAAGGGTATTAACTAGTAACATTTCTTAACTGACAATATGGTGTTTTGTGTCCAAACCATCATAAATAGTCCTAAGTTTCCAAGGTAGCCAAAAGGAGTAATACCTGCTAAAAGAATTTGATAAAGTACACAATATTTAAGGAAAAAAAAAAAAAAAAAGACTGAGCAATCCCAGTTCTATCTGAAGCACTCTACTTCCTCTATAAAAACGTAATGCACCTTAACATGTAACCTTTAGCTTTAATACCAAAAATACTTACTTTTCTTTCTGTACGTTTCAGGGTTAAGAGCATGTTGAAAGTAAAAGTGTGAAGATTTACTTGGTAACTTGCCCTTGAAAAAGATCTCTCTAAAGATTTTCTATGTTTGAACCACAAAGCAAAAGAAGGACTTCTGGATGCAAATTACCCTCACATTAGCATGGTAACTATATGAGAAAACCGAATCAAATTGCAAAATATTATAATGGAAAGTTTCAATAATGGCATTCTCCAATGCCAAAAAAAGCCCCAACCAGTTGGGAAAGTGGTTTTATGCTCCTATAAGCATTGTTCGTTTGTACTTTTCTCCTACTGAGAACAAAAATGAAAAGATTTTGTCATACTCCAAACTTACCCACCACCAGTGCCTCCATTTTTGCTGAAATGTGTGCGAGGTTCACTTGATGCCAGCTTAAGCAGTTCATTCCACTCCCGTTCCCATTCTTCTTCTGTATACACTAAACCTGACTATGGGAGAGAACGAAACACCATTTTACTGTTATGCTGGTACTAAATCTAAGCAGAATTCTGTAGTAGCATTTGCAACCAACTTTTTCATACACAATACAATTTATTATCTTGGGCCAATAATTGTTCAACATTTCTATTCAGGCAGAAAATATTAACTTACTAAAACAAACTAAGATACTAATTGTATACTGGATTACATTTCAAAATGTGGATCTGATCAGCTAACACACTGCTGGCGATCCACTTTTTGAGATGTGGTTACTTGTATCCATGTGAATTCTTTGCAACCGCAGTTAGTATGCTTTACTGCCCATTTCTGGAGCATTGCTTTCTTCCCCAGTACACCGAACTGCTAGGAAAACCCTCCTTGGCAGACTAAGTGCTTCTGCACCCTTTGTTTTCACGTAGCCTGAAGTAGCTGAGTCATTGACAGCTCAGCTCTATTCTCAGTGACTGCTGCCCACAAAAAGCAGGTTACAAACAAGTCACAAACAACCCGTGAGGGTTGTGGAGAGCCACTGCTGCTGTATTCAGAGATGCCATTATTCATATTAACATAGAATGTATTAATTATTTTGTATAAGCTTCACTGAAAACATCTGGTGGTCCTCCTCTTTGCTTTCCAGAGAGCAGAGCAGCCCAGTAGCTCTCCATTAACATCACATATAAAAAGAAAACAAATGTGTAACAACATTCTGTTTAACCTTAAACAAAAACCTTAACCAAATAGCAGTTCCCAAAAAATACGTGGTGAAGTACAGCTTTTAATCAACAGTTCAGCCAAATCTACAGATGATTTTAAATCTTATATATATATATATAACACACACACACAAAATAGTTGGTCACAGCTCTAGGAATGCTAGCTCATCACTCTGGGGAAATCTTTCTTAAATGAGGGTTTTCTTTTTCTTTCTTTCACAGATTTCACCCACTCATTTTATAAGCTTGTGCTAGCTAGTTTATACATTGTATTTTACAGACTAAAATTTTCTACAGGTTCCAAACATGTCCTAGACCTTTGTAGGAACCAAACGGTGCATATTTATGCCCACAAACCTACGAACACATTTGCATTCTGATGCTCAAATTCTAAATACAAATACATCTCTCTTCCCCCATGCAAAATAGAAATGCAAGGAATTAGACGGCAACTGAAATTTTCACACCAAATTGCAGTTTTTTTTTATTTTTTATTTTTTTAATAGTAAATTATGTTAGCAAGTTTGATTTTGAACTGTACAGACCTCCTTATTTTGCTGGGTCTGTTGCCATCTCCATCTTCTTTTCAGGGCTTCCCTTTCAGCTCCACTTCTCATCATAGTGTAGAGTGCTTTCCGTAAAACAAGGTCCCGGTCATGAAAACCCCACATCCCTAAAGCAGCACAAGAAGGCACTCAGTTTTACATGAGCTATAGTGAAACAGAAATAGTAAGTACTAATACAATTAATATTGCCCTATACACAAAAGCAGCAGAGCTTATACATTATTTAAAATTCTCCTTTGTGAATATTTCATTATTTTTAAAGTTTCCTTAACAAACCAGTCAATATAGATCATACAAGGAACAGTAAGAGAAAATTCTAACAAAGTTTAAACTTTGCTTAAGGAATGACCAAGGATTTGAGTTGTTTCAATATATGCTTACATGCAACTTACATGCAAGGAATGGAATATTCAACACAGAGGTTCGTTCTAGCTGTAGTTGCCCACAGAGCTTGCAGACACGAGAATGCTAATGACAACTGCAGGCACTTTTGTGCATCTCAGATGATGATTGTGACACCCACTAGCATCCAATCTTACACAGCATGATGGCAAATTTCCTTTGGCGTCAACATCCAAAGAAAGAGGCAAACATTCAAGATGACTGAAGTCTAAAAATACAACTGGCCACAGGCTTTCAATCTTGTTTTAAGATAGTTCACGTATCTTCACATAGTTGAGAGTACTAACCATGACTGAATAGCAGAGCTCTCACCAAAACATGTGCCCACAGACAGCCATGTTTCAATTACCGTATTATCAGCTGCTGGCATTGAATATGCTTATTTCAAACTTTGCAAGTCAAAACACTCCTAACATTTGCTGTAAATAGTATGCAATCCCTCCTAGCTAAAAAATGAAGTGGGCAAAGATAAAAGGGTCCCTGGAAACAACAAAAGCTATTTTCCTACTACTACTTTCCAAAAGAACAGTTTCTTCAAATAATTAAGAATCACGGAGTTTTTGAAAAGAGTCACCTTTTGGAGTTCTGCTGGCTCAAGATTTTAGCAACTGCAACGAAAAACGTTTCCTCATAATAGATATGATATGGAAGGCACATCAAAGGCTCTTGGCTTCACAGGTCTCTATTTATTTGATAAAATTTGAAGAAAAGCTTCAAAGATCTTGTATTAATATTTAATTAATCAACTGGAAATTATTTTTAATTCACTTCAAACTGTTTTCCACAGAGTTTCGATCTCCAAGGAACAAACAGGGATAACTAGATACTACATTCCTGAAGATAGCAAAACAACAGTTTAACAAAGTCAGAGGAGAACAAATGCAATTCCTTGCCCACAAGGAGGATAATCCTGCTTAAGCACCTGGCTTTTGTCTGTTTCAGTGCAGTTAGGTTGGGCTATGTAAGGAGAATGCACATCACTGGTGGTTATGATAACATGTTTTTGATAATGTTCCAATTATACTTCTGATGCTACCTCACGAAATGTATACCTCCATCCCTCAAGCATGCCTACCACAAACATTTCTGTAAGCAAAATTTGAAATTTTGAAATTTTGCTCGAAAACCAAGCTTTTAATTGAAGTCCTTACATTTCATTTGTTTCGGAGCTTTTGCTGGGGATAGAGAAAAGTGGTAAATATTTTTTGGCAGGAGGTTCCATGTGCAGACGTTCCCTTACCTAAAGAGGCAGCATGCAAGAGGCAGTTTCCATCACCTGTTGTCGCCAAGGGAAGAAGACGTTTGCAGCTTGTACACACTGTGGACCACCAATTTAATCGCCCTGAAAAGAAAGCATCTCTTAAAATGGTGTAGTGGGTACTAAACCAGGATGCATACAGGCATACAGTGATGATGTATCATGTTGAAGGTTAACCGTGAACAGCCTTTCTGCCAAGTAAACTTAAATCTAATGTTAGAAGTACAAACTGAAAGATTAGAAATAAGAGGCACTTAAACCATAACTATTATTTAAATGTACTTGGAATAAGAAGAGAACACCTTTAATTAATTTGCATCTTCCGTTCCCATATGCTACATTCACAGGTGGACTTCTAAGTTCATTGCCTAAATACCCTTATTCCCCAGAAGTAATAAACATTGGCACCCTATATATAGGCTGTATTGCTGTAATAACATCTCAAAAGACAAAAGTAGTATGTAGGTGCTAATCAAAAAAAACATTGCTGTTAGGTAAGTGTATTAAGTAGATTGTTTCAATCAGGTGAATTGTTCAAACAGATGATTCTCCTTCTCATTTGCCATAGAGTAAATCATGATTAGGCCTACAATCAACAGCTACACATTACCAGAAAATTTAAATGAAACCAAATCCATGACCCAATGTTTAGGAGAGCATGTAGCTTGTCCCTTTGAGAACATTTAGAGAACCCCTTATGGATTATTGCTGTACGTAGCAAGCTTCACAGATTATAAAATATTATAAAACAGACTGACTGAGGACAGATATTTGATGTATCTAGATGAAGCAAATCAAGCCATGGAGAATATCAATGTCAAAGCCAAAACTAGAAGTCCACCATTCTTGGCACACAGATTGCCATGTGGTAGTTTATTGGGGTATTAAGTCTGGTGAAATGCTCACGTGAATGTTTTTACCATACAGAGAATGTGACTAATTACATGGCAACTTTGGGGTAAGGAGGAACAGATGATTAACAATGATTAGCATAGCTGGTATATTTCATAAGACTTTTAGAAAGGCAATAGGTAATGTGCAATTGATACAATGAATAATGCAATAGGCAGCCCGTGGTGACTCAATTTCTTTGCAGACTTGTCCTTCCCCAATTCATTTCCTTGCAAGATGAGAATAGCTATATTTGTACAGTAAGTCTTGCTTTTAAGGTTAAACCCCCAAAATAGAAATTTTAAGTACAAAGAAATAAGAAAAGTTTCCTCTGTTAATGTATTTTCATTACAAAATCATACTGAAGTTTATCTGTTACAGGAGGTAATACATATTCTGCAAAAAAAAAATAGCCTAATGATATTTTAATATGTGCCTCTAAGTACTCCTTCTGGGTACTAAGCAAGAACTATGCCATTAAATTTCAATTAGTCAGTATAGGTTGAGAGTTACTACACCATAAAGGTAAAAATGCATAGCAGATCAGTAACTAAGCACATTTGATAATCCTCATATGATTTTAGCAGCTAGTTTGTAAATGCCTGACATTTCAGACTAGGCTTAAATTCTAAATTAAATATGCCTTAAAGAAGCTTAATTTAAAGTGCTATTGGACAGCCGCTGGGGAAGATAAATCTGAAATAACAAGTTATCGTTTTTAGCAACTCCTGTGTCTGTGGGCTGTGCAATAACAGCTTACCACCTGTTTCTTGCAGAATGTTTTGGTGATATATTCAGTACTAAGTTAAACCAAGGTGCTGCTTCAAGTACTGTTACAAGACCTAAAACAGACAGACCTGAGGAGTTAGGGCAATAATAAGTGGCATTGCTTTGGAGATTAACTAGCAGCTATTGGCAATAAATGATAGAGCCCCATGTTTATACGTGATTTTAACAGCTGAGGAGGTTTCTGTAAAAGTTTTCTGATTCCAAGCAGATGACACAAAACAAATTTGTGGGCTTGCTTAATATCAAGAAGCTGATGGCTGGCTAAAAAAACCACCAGAAATACATTGGATTATAACAAAAAGGTGGTGCATTTTCATTCTTTTTCAAATCTAGTGGTCATAGTAGATCCATTTAGGGAAACAACAGGTATGTGGAGCTTAAATCAAAACTGGAAACATTGCCTCAGGCTCATTTCTCTATGCTCTGATAAGACGGTATCAACAGGCAATTTCTGACTCTCCCTCCCTTGTTGGTCTCCTACCTGATTTTGCTTCTTACTTGTTCACAAAAGCTATTTAATCTTAAAAAACACAGTTTCAAGAAACATCTCTTATCTTACAGTAAAAACACCATGAGAATTAATGCAGCCACATTGTATAGCACAACAAAATTTGATTTTAATTTTACCGCAAGATTAAAAGCCCTCTCCAGGTCTATTACCTAGCAATAAACAATTGGAGACACACAAAATCACAATATTGCCCTTTCTTTGCAAGGCACTTAAGACTTCAAATATAAATTCAAAAGAAATGCCAACAGAATCTGGTATCCCTACAGCCAAAAAGACTGCCAACTTGTATTCTGGTATCATCCTAGTCCCGCACTACGTATTATACAACACACCTCACACAAGGCAGAGCATGTATTGGCTCTCCCTGGAGAGGAAGGGCACTGCTCCCTTATTTGCAGGGTCCAACAAGAATCAGACATTCTGATACAGAAGCAGCTACACAGCATGTATTCTATGCAAAGAAGGTAAGCTGTACCTCACAGAAAGTTTTTTAAGCTTTGGAAAAAAAACACTACCTTAAAATCTAGGACCTGATGACTTCCAGGACAAGTTGCAAACCTCAAAGCTGCCCTATCACAAACCCACTGCATCTGTAGTCATGAATATGAACTAGCTTTTTTGACAGGTTGAAAGAGCTGTAACTAGAAGAAAAGGAAATCAGAAATATTTCTCTACCAGCTATTTTAAAACACAGGTTTTGCCCAGAATGCTCCATGCTGGAGTATTATTAATAGACAGTAGAAGGGTTTAAGTGTTATTTCCATAAGCCTCCATATTTTATTACAAGTCACAGGTACATTGCTTCTTTTTCCAGGATTTACAGGAAGAAAAGCACCAAAAAAGATTCTAGGCAGTTATATGATGTATATGGCTCAAAAAGAAGGCAGTGGAGAACAGCGAATGCATGTCAAGTGTTAATAAGGGCCAGGCTTGCTATTAATATCAGCCCCTGCTGCTTTACATACTGGTATAAGGTAAGAATGCATGACGTCCTCCAAGCAAAACGCCATTAACAGTGTAAGCAAGAAAATAAAAATATGCAACAGAAGTTATTCTGCTTCTTGATTATCCCATAAAAATGTTCATACTGTGCTCCTTTCCCATCTACTAAGGCCAATTAAAAGTATTCATTGCCCCAGACTTGCACAAGGTTGTAGGAACACACAAAAAAACAAGTTCAAAACAAACATTAGCTTAACATTGAAAACCTCTACAGAAACTCCGCAGAAATCCTTTGCTCCCTCTTCATTTTCTCCAGTCCATATTCTTAAAAAGCTACTAGTCAACTAAATGTCTATACAGACTTCTTTTTTTTTTTTTTTGTAGAATTAACAACCAAAAAGTTACAAGGACTTCGTAAACAGCAATTTAATAAATCTCTCTTGCACAGGAAAAGGAGATCTGACAAACAATGAGCCCTCTCTCAAGCTCTGTATGACTGGGCATTGTGGTGGTCTTTTCCCACGTGGATTCTGTAGTGTTTAATAAATGTTATTCGTACTGCAAGTTTTTCTTCCGTGGAAATGATATTCAGGGTCTGCCACCAAGACGGCTTCTTATTTTTCATGACATTTTTAGAAACTTATTCTGATAAACAGCTTTGAACCTGAAAGAGTTGCATTAAAAAAGTAAACAGCGCTACACTGACATCTTAAGAGCTTGCTGACAAACTCAGTTTCCTTACAAAAGAAGGCTGAAAGAGACTTTCTTTCATTTCCCCAGGATATCGTATTTCCAGAAATCCACCCCAGGTAAACAAGTCACAAAATAATATTTTCTACTTTAAATCAAGTCCAATAGTGGACATCCCAAATACCCTCAAAAGCAACGGCTCACCCTAGGCACTCCCCAGCTCCCCTTTAACTCAACAGCAATACCTGCTCTGGTCTGCCCAGTGCTGGCTGCCTAAGCCAACAGAGGGCCACGCAGCCCACTGGGAGTCAGACAACCTGCAATGGCTGCAGGAACCTCTAATCCAGATTGCAGCACGGCTGCTTCTGCTTGTTATGTGCTTCTTACGTGACTAGCTAAGACTTTCCTTATTTTGAGATTTAGTCCTTCTATACAACAAACATTTACTTAGTTTTTAGAAATAAAGAAAATGACAAGAATATGTTTTTTACGTGGCCTTATGTTAATCTTTCAGTAACTGCTAGCTTTTTGCAGTAAGTGAAAAACTAAAGCATTTAGCAATTCATTTTCTGTCCTTCAAAGAAAGGACCTGAAGCTCCCTCCTTTAGCATAGATGATGAAATCAGCTTCCCAGTAATCTCTGCAAGGCTATTTGTATACACTGATATTCCTGAAATGTGACGATGAGTTGTGCATGTAGAAATAAACTGCATTTCTACAGAAATAAAGTAGAAATTTCACAGAAGTAAAACTGAGCAACTACGTAAATGCTGCGCTTTTGCTGATGTGCAAGCAACACAGAAGCTGCTGACCAGAAGGGGAATCAATTGTTATAAAATCTGATGGCTCAGAAATATGTAAGTGTAACCAGCTATGGATACTGAGCTCTGGTCCAGTCCTACTAGCTTTCTTCATCTGTTTTTCTGTGACGTTACTGCATTTCATCCTACTCTGTGATACAATATTTGTCATTCATAGGAGAACTGAATTACATAAGCGTGTATTTCAAGCCTAGAAAGGAGGAAATGAATACAGTTCTCTTGTAATTATAGTGGTTGCTATTCTAGCACCCTGCATAGACTGTGAAAATCTGCTAAAAATTCTGGGATAGACAAATATTTTTACAGCCTGAAAATACACCATTTTTCTTCTTCTTTTCTTTTTTAAATCAACGCTTAATTTTTAACAGTTTGAAATGAAGCATTTCCAGAACTTTGAGGTATTTTTTTTTCTGGGGAAGTAAAAAACAGTAATATATTGCCTGGGCATTTTGACCACAGCTGTATTACATGCTTCGTAAAATCAGTTTTCCAGTTCATACAGTTTAATATTTATAGTTACACTTCAGCAGAGCAATAGAGCTTATTTTCTTTTTGTTCAGTACAAACCCTGTGTTAGACCACTTATTGTAGCCATCCTGCTGCCCACGTTACAGATTTCTGAACTTATCAGTACAGCAGTTTTGCGCATTAGCAGTACCTCCCATCCAGCCAAGCAGTTTTCATAATCTCTCAGGCTTCACATTAACTGCACATGGGGAACATGTGTGTGTAAAGGAAATCAACATCCTGCAGCAAAATGTTTGGAATTATGTAATTCCTTTCGCGCAGACCTCATTTAAGATTATCACCACCCGAGCCATCCTCCATGAAAGAACTACTACTGCTGCAAGAGCATCCAGATCAGCCTGCACACACCCTGCAGCCTGGCCTCATTCCAAGCAGTAACGACCAGCTGAGTTTATAGGATGCACAAAAGCCCCAAATGGTCTTACGAGTGCACTGTGAATCCTGATGTCTAAGAGAATAAAAAGCTGAAAGCAGTCACGTAAATAGCAAAGCATACACTGCAGCAGCAGAGCGTAGGTAAAGCATTCTGCCTTTACTGGATCTTTCCTTGCTAATCTGACGCAGCATTACTGAGTAGAACAGGAATTTTGCTCAGTTTCTGTACAGGTAGGAAGCAACCTGAACATCCTTTTACATATAGATACAATGGCAGCAAGTGCCTTGGCATCTAAAAAGATAATTTACCCCTCCCCCCTCCCCCCCCCTTTTTTTTTTTATAGACACCCAGCTCATTTGGGCACTTCAGACAAAATGTGCTAGTCTATTAATAGTATATTTGCTATGTTTTGTGAATAGTAAGCTACTGTGTCCCTAACAAAGCTCCTCCTTCTCTTGCCTAATCAGCTTTTTTTCCCTCCTATTGAAATTCATGCCCTTAAACCAGAACAGAAGCACACATCTCTTTTCCTTTAACAGTACCTCCAGCCTTAGATACTGAAGCTTCAAGAGCTTCAAGTCCTGTTTTCTTCATCTTCATCTTTTTCTTTCTTTTTTCTTTTTTTTTTTAATAGATTTTGCCCCTTTGCTGGGAATGCACCTTATCCATGAATATTTTGATGTAAATGACCAAAGCATAGCCAAACTGGGCCCTCTGTTGGTAGGAGACAAAATGTCTCATGCTGAATGTCTCATTGATTCACGTTCTTCATTTCAGACAGTACGTCTATAATAGGCATGAAATAAAAGGAAAAAATATTTGCATGTCTTAAGTAGAGACAGCAAGTCAGTTGTTTACATGAAGTCTTAAACTTTTTTTCTTTTTTTTTTTAATATTCAGTTTCTGTTTAAGTAACTTGAACTGGAACTGTTTCCCAGAAGTTCTAATTTACATGAATGAAATGCTCACACAAGTAAATTAAGTCCACAGAGGTTACAAGAATAACTGAGATCAAAACTGCAAGCACAACGGTCAAAACAGCCTCCTCTTCAGCTTTCCAGAGGCTCTCAGAAGAAGCCACCTTCACAAAACAAATTATAACGGGGGGGCTCGCAGGCTTCACTCAGTGTACTAACCAGTGTCAGGAGCAAAACAGTTGCTGATTTTTCCCACTTCCATAATATTTTATAAATAGCCAACAGAAGAACTTCTCTCGTGTGAATCATAGGACTGCCCCAATTGAAGAAATTAATACTTCATTCTAATTGTCAGATTTGAGAGGAATGCTCAGAGGCAAGAAGTTCTCAGTAGTTTTCAGTGCTGTAATCTTATAAATGTGCCTGCTTTTCACCTGTTGCAGTGGTTTTGGACACAAGATTAGGAGATAAGACTGCTGCTCCCCACCTCCTTACCTGTCTTTTCTACATTAAATGTCTGACATGCTTATGAAGCAGATCCTGGACAGCTGCATTTCAGAGTCTTATGTTCTGAGGCAAACCAGCACTGACTGCTGGCTGCAGACCAAAAACCTAACCCTCTCCTTTCCATCTCCTTTTGTTCTGTATTTGTAAAGTTTGTCCATCCTCCCATCCCCTAGCATGCAAGCTACACCCCGCTGGGATCTCAGTCCTACCGCACCTGTCCACATGATTTTTTGGACCAATGCATCTGTCCCTGCATCATCCAAACCCTAGATTATATCACACACCTCCACCCTCTGATCTGTGGTCTCTCTGCAAGTTTCACTCTTACAGGCTTAGATGCATTTTGTTACACCTAAAAAAACAGAGTCAATATTTCAGTGAATACACTGAACGCTCACTCTATAGATGTGTTCATTTCATGGTTCTTCAATAAATTTTCTATTTCCTGGGGCACAGATAATATTAATTTTAAATACATTTTCTTCAAATCTTTCAAAATGACTTAAAGCTTTACACTATTAATAAATCTGATTTAAAATCAGAATTTCACTTTTTTCATGGCAATAATGAAATATTACTTTCACGATCTTCAGTTCCTTCTTACAGAACCAATAATATATAAGATGTATATTGAAAAATGTTTCTCAAGCTACAATAGAACTTGAAGATGTTTCCTTTGTTAGTCACTGCAATGTAATTTCCTCACGAGCACTAGAAGCACCAGCCCCCTTGACCATTCTTTCTATTGCCCAACCTCCCCATCAGTCCCTCCTTTCCTTCCTCCCACACCATCTTTGTTTTATTACGCAAATTTGACAGTTTTCTTTATAAAGCTTTAAGAGAAATAGAGGATCAGGGCACTTGTCATTTTGCAGAGCAGACTCATTTCTTTTAGTCTGACATTTATTTCCCATGCGGAACGCACAAGCTCCAGAAATGATGCATCATTAAGAACATCAAAGCAAACATCGGATTGCCCAGCTGCTGACATCTGAAGCCCTTACCCACCTGCTTGCTCCAAAGCAACCATTGTAGCCTGCTCAATTAAGTCACGTTCAATGAAGCTTCTGAAATCTTCACTGTACACGCTAAGGTCTGGTAGCTGGAATGTGTAGATGGGCATCTCCAAAGGGAACTGTTCATTGCTGCACTCGTTTGCTACATGTGATCGAGCAAGAGAGACTATGGCTGAGCTGGCGTGGGAAATGCCTCTGGAAAGCCGCTTCTCTGTTAAGAAACCAGAAAGATGATATAGCCTGTGAGACTCCACTGAAAACCATTCAGCACCAAAAGTCTGGTGAATGCCTATTCATTTCACTTAGGAATGTATTCTGCTTCTAGTTTGTTTCTTTTCTGGGGTTATTTCACTATGGCAAAGGATTACTTAGTTATTATTACAGATCCCTATGGCAAGTCATAGATGAACTTTACTCTTCTAGCCAAATAGACAAACAGTAAGAGTAAGGACATGAAAGATGACCACTTCTATTTTAAAAAAATAAAAAAATGGAAAAGTTTGTTTGTTTGTTTTATGTTTCTAAAGATGTATCAGAAGAAACATTTACTGGCAGATGGACAATACTTTGAGAGTTCAAAGCATTAACTGATTGACTGTAAATGTGAAATACAGCACTCTACAATCACTTCATATCAAGTGCCACACTGTTTTAATCTCAGGACACTCTATCTAAACGCAGATTTTCCATCATTATGCTGAACTTAAGACAAACTCAGTTTTTAGGCATGTGTTTTGTGTTGTTTTTTTTCAGAAATCCTGATCCAAGGAACAATACACAGTTCAAAAAGAACAATGAAAATAACAAGTCTAGTATAAAAGAATGATATTTTATCTAAAACAATCGATCTAATGTGATTAATTGAACTTCTTTGCTGACATATGCCATACATGGAACAGCCAATAATGGGTTGATAAAGCAAAATAAGCATTGTAATGTTAAAGGGACAAAATACTACTATTGTGTGATTTTAGTTTACTGCATGTCCTCAGTTCTGGTACCAGCAAATGGGTAACAGAAAAACTCACGTACTACATTAACACTGCAAGTGTTTAAAACACAAATCATTCAGTTAAAACTGACAGAAATATGTTTGAACGTGGGAAAACTACAGAACTTGTGACAAACTACAGACACACAGTACGGTTTAGTAATACGAAGGGATTAGAACTATTACAACAAGTAAAAGGTTTCAGAGAGCAGTTTTAAAGGGAATTGGTTAAACTTCAGAAAGCAATTTCATTTTTTAAATAGACAAATTGTAACATTGCTCAGTTTTTGTCTGATGAACTGCCTACTACAACAAGTGGGGGTGAACGAGATTATGGTTTGATTTGAATTGATAATTTAATTCTTATTTTATAAGACAACAAGATTAACTGTAATGTGTAGAATATTCATCTACAAACAAGAGTATTTCCAATTCTGCAGTCAAGTGAAAGCATCATATTTTGCAAAACATTAACTTGGTACCTGAAAGCAACAACTTTTTTTGTTGTGCGTGGGGTAATGCCTTCAGCTAACATCTGCTTCTGTTAGCTGATAAGCATAAACTGATGGCAATTCATTAAGGAGGAATAGTTGCCTTTTTTCCTTTTGTACTGTAAAGCTTCCATGGAACAGCTCTAATTCCGTGAAAGCAGTTTAACTTTTGGATTAAGAAGTTGATTTAAAAGTTACAATAAAAGTGGCTTATAAACTGCAATATGCAAGCCTTTTCCTTTTTTTGCTGCGTGTTTTGGTCAGCACCATGAAGTAGCCTAATTAAGGGATATTTATATTACTCTCTGTTCTCTGCAGGGACTGAAATGTTTCTGGTGATTGAGTCCATGTGCTGTCCTTACGCCAGCACATTTCCTTCATCATACAAAAACTCCACCCAGTTCTGGGGTATCATTTCACATGATGCAGAAACTACTGCTAGAGCATTTCCTCAGATGCCCAGAGGAAGTTTCCCTCTGTTTAGTTTCTGGCCTGTACTCCTGTTTATATCTTTTAGAACTGAAATGAACATTTTGTACCCGCTTGGGATTTATGTTCATCAAATGCTACTGGTCTTCTCTCTCAGAAGTTTAACATTGAGCATAAAGTTTCTTTCTGCACCCGAGGAGTGGCACTCCTTAGAACCACAGTCCTGTTGCCTTTCTGTGCATCAAAGAGACTGGCGTCAGGCCTGCCAACAACTTGTACTCACTCTATCCATCCCCAACAGTGGAGATTAACCTAAACTGGTCCATCACAAGACCCTCCTTTCCCTTCAGTGCTCCTCCCAGAACATCTTCCTCACTCCAATTTTGGAGCTTTAGTCAGAGATGGATCATGAAGAAGTCATGCAGGACTTCAGTAACGCACCAAGGTGGTATGGTGCGTATTGGTGGTATTACGCATCAAGGTGGACAAATTTACTGTCGGTCCAGATGTTTAAAGCCAGACTTACACCACGCTGCCTACTACAGACACAAAAATATCAAATAGACATTTCTGTGTAAGACTTGACAGTTTAATAATATGGATTTTTAGAGTGAGCTAGATCCTAATGAGGATGGAAGAAAACGGCTTTATCAGCTACAGTGTGCTACTCTTCCTCCCTTTATTTGTATTAACTCACACTTTTAGGAGTCATAAGAAGCACTGCAGCTCCTTTTCTACTGGTGGAAATCTTCTATTTAAAATGAAGCTTCACTGATACTTGTAATAACTGATGCCTTTCCTGTTTAATAGAAGGCAAGAGCTGGGAGAAAAATGGAAGGCTTCCTCTTCCTTCTAATGACTGCATAGAAAGCCCTACTGAAATCACCAAGGTGGTGCTATTATGTCCCTACATGAGAAGCTGTCAGACCTTTAGATTTATCTTAGTGCAAACTACAGTTCCTTGGTAAATTGGTATGAAAAAGAAATGCATTCCAACAGTCTGAGCAAAATAGGGGTCTGCAATAAAACCTATAAAAGAACTGCATGCAAGAAAGTAAATTCTAATGCTTATCATGCTGTACTGGAAATCAACTGCTAGAGGTAGCTGACTCATTTTTCTTCTTAAGGTTTAAATTTCTATTTGCTGGGGCTTGAGTAGGGCTGTTCTTTCTTCTGAAAAAACATAAAAGAACATGATTTTAGAGCCAAAATTCATAGATTTCATACACACTACTCACATACTATGAAAAAGAATGCAAAGGTTGAAATGCCAATTAAAAAATTTATTATTATTATTATTAACCTTTTTTGGCCTCATGAAGCACAGAAAACTACATACAGTAGTGGTCTTTGACACCCTCTTATTAACTCCCTTTAAGCATACCACAGGACTGCTTAGGAACAATGCATTTTTGTACTTGAATCGTTCATTTCCTCGAGCTGAGGAAAAGCTCATGACAAGTGAAACATGGAACACAGGGTCCAGTAGCAGCACTGCGAAGCCCATCACAGTGACACAGCTCACAGCCTGAAGGACGATGACTTCCCACAGACAAGCACAACTCACCAGCAAAGCTGCTTGCCCACAGAAGCCCCCAAGAAGAGCTCTTACCTTGAGCAATGTCATCCTGCCTCTGCAGGCAGGGCCGCTCGGCCTTTGTCACCTGAGGGGGCTGCTCTGGCTCTGGCTGCTTGCAGTGCTTGCCCTCGTTAAACACCTGCGGCAGGTTGGCGGTGTGCACCTGCCGGAGCTGCTCATAGTCACTCAAAGCGGCTGTCAGGTCCCAGTTTTTGCCTGCCAAACAGCAAAAAGACATTCTGCTCATGTCTGTATGTGACCAGGCTTGGCACCTGGAAACATCTCCCCGTGCACATAAAACATCAACTTCAACAGAGAAATCATTGCCACTTAAAGCATCAGCAGGGAAAGAGAGGTTTCCTTGGATAAAACATTTTACAGCTGCTCCTCCCCAACCAGAAATGCAATTGATAAACACCTTGAAAGTACACAGCAAATGGGCAAAGATGTGAACCTTTTTTCTATTTTTCTTATATCTTATTTCTTTTTTTTTTAATGTGTTCTTGTTTTGTTTTTATTATTTACCTCTACAGAACCTGCAGCCTTCTGCACCCGTCCACTGCTGTACGTCTGCTTGAATTTTTTGCAATGCTTCAGCATTTCCATTTTCAGGGGCTGATCTGACCTTATGCTTTTCTCCAGCGCACCAACCACACTCAGACATACTGACTGCCTCTCAGTTGTGTCACATCCTTTTACATTCTTTACTGTTATTAAAAAATTCACATTCAAAAATAGATTTTTGTCTAAATCACTGAACAAACTTATAAAACTTCTGTGGAAGAGAGTGATTTGTGTACAGACAACTTAGAAATTTAATTAAGCAGGATTTTAAACATCACCTTTTGCACAGATTTTTGATAAATCAATCCAACTAAATAATAGGAGTTGGTGAGCTTTTTTGTTTGTTTTTAATTTCAAAGCTCTCTTGGAAAAGTTTGAGTGACCTCCTGACAAAGTCCTGATTTCTTTCTGTTAGTAAATTTATTTCCATCTCACTCTGCATTTCAATAAGCTGATCAGCTTGAAACCGAAATCTGAACGAAAAGCACTAGGATCCTTGGAGTTTTGCATTGCACTGGCTCAAGAATATCATCACCTACTGATTTCTTTTAGAACTCTCCTTCATAAAGTTAATAGAACTAGCATCACTCAGGCTTTGCAATAGTGTTCACAGTGCTTACACATCTTTATTCACTCTTATTTTTCTGCAATTAAAACTGGCCCAGAATTCAGGAATGGAGAAAAAGTGTCCATTGTTCATCTCTTTATTTTTTATTTTTTATTTTTTTTACCTAGTCTTTCTCTAGTCAAGTCTTCAGCTCTGTTGTGCTGAGAGGACAAAGAGACCTCTTAATGCTTTACAAGAGTAATCCTTGCTTGCTCCGAGTTAAGCACATGCTTTGTCAGACCACACTTGACAGGCTTTACTAACAAAGATCGGGCAGCCATTCGGCAGCCCACACTAGTTGCACTGTTACTAGATTTTATGTTTTTCAGGTGATAACATTCAGGTGGCAAGACCTGAGTGACGTGCTGTTACTTAGGCTTTGTGTTTTTTTGTTTGTTTGTTTGTTTTGTTTTGTTTTTTTCCTTTTTTTTTTTTTTTCTCAAATGGCATCACTTAGTGGCACTGCAGCAGTTAATAAATTCGTTTTCTTTCAATTCTTAAAAACAGTCATCAGAGAAGGACAGGACACTCATCATTAATTAGTAGGAATAGCAAGCATGCAATTACAAAGCCACACCCACAGCTTTCAAATATCCTCCTACTCCAATATGTTAAAAAGAACATTTGAAAGGTCACCAGCAATTCTTGGTATAATGATAAACAACGCGCCAGAAAGGATGCAATCTGAGAAGGAAAGATCTAAATAGGAAGGACCACAGGGAAGGCCAACCTGCAACAACACACACGCCGGACTTCAGAAAAGGAAATTTTAAAAAGGACAGGAAATGCAGCCTAAAGTTAAACACGACCAAAAACATAAGAAAAAGGATGCGGAAGGGGAAGGGAGAGGTTAGAGATAATTAAACAAATTGTGATGCAGCCTGTGTTGACGGTTCAAGAACTGCTAGTGCCTGCAACTAAGAAGCAAAAGCAATAAAAACATCCAGTAAGAATGAATGTGAAATTTTCACAGAACAATAAAAAAAAGCCAAAATGCTACACACCTCAGAGAGAAAGTGACTTGAAAAAAATTACAGATGTTGTATTTATGAAAATAAAAATGAGGTCTGTAGAAGCACAAAAGACAACGATGCTGAACTAAGCTATGAGGAAGAGAGAGCATCATTTTTCAAAATAACAAATCTAAGAAAGCAAAATTAGTACTTTAGCAAAATGGCAGTAAAATTAAAATGAACACACCTTCTGAAATTTATAACCATTCTAATCAAATACGGTATTTGCCCATCTACTTTACATTCAATGCCAGTTTTTTGTTGTAGTTAATGACAAATCACATGTAAACGCAATAGCATTTAGCAAACAAGGTGACGGTGACTGGAGAAATGGTACCAAGAGTGTAACATTTTTGCCAGCATTTCTTAAACATGTTCCTGTCATTGTGCATATAATTTACTCATGAAGTCGCAAAAAAATCCCAATCCCAGTATTACTAACACCAATGCAAAGCTTCCACTGAACCAACCCCCCCTTAAAATAATAGTAATAACAATAATCAAACAAAGCCTCCCTGCCTACAGAACAGGGTTGAAGGCTGTGAACTGCCTTGCTGGCAGACAAATCCTGTTTTCAGTGGCATCCCCATCATTTCAAAAACTACTGCAGAGTCACTACTTTGTGACTCTCATAATCCCAAATACCCATACCATGGTATGCAGAGGTGGTGTTGGAACAGCAGCTGTCCCACAGCTGGGAAGTATCAGCTGTGAGGGGGGAGCAACAGCATCTCTTTTAGCCCATGATTCTCAACCAGCATTTCACACGGGACTGTACTGTGGCTTGGTAACAAAGCAATTAACAGGCACGTGAGCTTTCAACAGGAATGCGTGATTCATGCCATCCTTCCCCTCACGGGGATACAAATGACCTGCACAGAGGCACAGTCTGAGATGTTTACAAACAACCAGACAGAAATCCAGTATTTGGCAGGCTGTATAAAGTAATTGTAAGTACAAAATCAAGGCTCTTACTCCATCAGTGTTCTGGGCTATCCTTCAGCTCAGACTTTGAGCAGTTAAGCAAGGTAAAAAGTAAACCTATTAATTTCTACGTCATTGTCCTCCTTCGAAGAAAGCAGGAAAGAGTTCTTAGCTGAAAGTGTTGGCTGCAAGGCTGAGAGGAGAAATGATATGCCCAAGATGAACCAATATGTGGTCAACTGCAGCAAGAGAACAGTTTTTGTTCCTCGAGTTACATGGGCATTCAGTTTCACAGGTGAATTCAAAAAGGCTTGAAGGATGTGAACTGACTTAGCTCTCTAAAGCACAGGAAACTCTTCAAAATTCTTCCTTTCCCTATCTGTCTCAACTTCGTCCTGTCTAGGTGTGATGTTAATTTCTGTGCTTGTAATACCCTGCGTATTTAAGGAAGTGCAGAATGTTCACCTTTGACACAATGGGAATTAAAAGCTGAGCTCTGCTAGTGTATTTTGCCACAGACAGGACTTCTCCCTGAGTACCTGTATACCTGGGTGCTTTGTGAGATGCTGCTAGGAGACAGGATTTGTAACTGCCAAAAATTATGAGATCTTCAATCTTATTTAGGACCAAAAGGCAAAATTATTACCATTATACAACAGGCAACACTGTTCAATCATTCTAATACCTTGACCAAATCTACACTCAGGAGCCCTTGCTTGAATGTCTCAGTTGAACCATGACCAACTCCCATCTTTTTAATGCAGTGTATGTTTCCAGTGTATGTGCTGGTGAAGTTACAAGAACTATTCTGAACTAGAGGAGTTCTGGCATTCTACCCTCACAATTTTGTAGGAAGTCTTTTCATAGGACTCTCTCCAGATATTTAGAATTTGGATTACAGGTACAAGGCAAAGTTATAAGTGATGTAAAAACAAACAAAACGTAACTCCAGGAAACAAGAAGTGGCTACAGAATACACTAATACGCCTTTCAATTGCAAAAGCTTTTTACCTCTTCAGTTATTCCTAGCTCCTAGGAGCTCTTTTACTGGATAACAATCATTTATTAAACCTGCAAGTCGAAAGGAAAAGATGGATAAGCTAGAAAGGCTCGGAGAAATAGTAACCAACTTCTGTCCTTCCAGACTATTAGCTGATTGTTAGTTTTCATTAACATGAAATTATCTTCATTTTGTGCCACTACACCAGTGGACAATGATTAACACTTTCCCCAACTTGACAGCCATTAAGACGCGAAGTCCGCCATCGCCTTCTTCCCCCGTAAGGAAGTCTGTTCTGCTAATAAGGCAACCCACAAGGTCAGTTAAAATCCCATCATTTCTTCCTATTTGGCATGACGCAGATTAACAGAAATACTAACAGGCTGTGATGGTTTCGCTCGGGTGGGTGACCGAGCTCCACCACAACCGCTCTCTCACTCCCCCTCCTCAAAGAGGAACAGGGAGAAAATACGATGAAAGGGGCTCAAGGGTTGAGATAAGGACGAGGAGATCGCGCAGTAATTATTGTGATGGGTAAAACAGACTCAGCATAGGGAGATAGTAAGATTTATTGCCTATTACTAACGAGCTAGAGAAATGAGAAACAAAGGAAAGAAACCAAAAGCACCTTCCCCCCCCATCCACCCTCTTCCACCTCCTCCCCCCGAGTGGCGCAGGGGAACGGGGGAATGGGGGTTATGGTCAGTCTATAGAAATTCTTCTCTGCCGCTCCTTCTTGGTCACTCTCGTCCCCTGTGCTGTGGGGTCCCTCCCACGGGATGCAGTCCTTGCTGAACTGATCCAGCATGGGCTTCCCACAGGCAGCAGCTCTTCAAGAACTGCTCCAGATATGGGTCCGTACCACGGGGTCCATCCCTCGGGAGCAAACTGCTCCAACCTGGGTCCCCCACGGGCAGCAGCTCCTGCCAGGTCACCTGCTCCTGCGTGGGCTCCTCTCCACAGGCTGCAGGTCCGGCCCGGAATCTGCTCCGGCAGGGGTCTTCCACAGGCCGCAGCCTCCATTGGTGCAGGTCCCCCTGCTCCACCGTGGTCTCCTCCATGGGCTGCAGCGTGGAACCCTGCTCCACCGTGGTACTCCATGGGCTGCAGGGGGACAGCCTGCTTCACCATGGGCCTCACCACAGGCCGCAGGGGACTTCTGCTCCGGCGCCTGGAGCACCTCTCCCCCTCCTTCTTCGCTGACCTTGGTGCCTGCAAGGCTGTTCCTCACTCCTCTCACTCTCCCAGCTGCTGTGTGGTGCAGCGTTTTTTTCCCTGTCTTAAATCTGCTCTCACAGAGGCACAAATGCCATCACTTATTGGCCCAGCTCTGGTCAGCAGTGGGGCCCTTACCAAACATGGGGCAGCTTCGAGATCCTTCTCCCAGAAGCCACCCCTATGGCCCCCTGCTACCAAAACCTTGTCACATAAACCCACTACACAGGCACACAGTACAAGGAATTTAGATCAGCTGTATTCCCTCTGAAAAGCTTATATGCAAAACTAGGTTAATATTATACAATAGGATTTAAAATGAAATTTAGGTTTGGTTCTCAAATAAAATAATGCAGCAAGGACATTTGGTTAACATTTTTCTCTTTTTTGGCTAGAACGCACACTCACTCAACGCTGAGCAGACAGCTGGAAATAACCATTTTGATCTCTGTGTAACAAGACATTGATAGCTGCTCAGCTTCCTCTTCGCTTTGCCAAGCCTTCCACAAGAGACTTATAAAAGGAAGCGTCTGAGGGAGAGAGAATAGGAGGCTATTTTGGGGGAGTTGGTTTGGTACAACCACATGACAGTACTGTAAATTTCTCTCTCTGTTAATTACATGCTTTTCTTTGAATTCTGCTTATATACACTATTCTCAGAGAGAGACCGTCTATCTACTGCATCTCTCAATTTCCATGGGGTCAGTATCCTTTACCACAAACATTTCTTGACTAGGAAGCCAATCCCCTGATTTCTGTTAGCTGAACTACACATTCATTACTCCAATTAAGCTCTACATAAAGCTGGAAATAAACACCAATTACTTTTATATTTCTTTGTTATACTTCACCATTAAACAGTCGAGCAGAAAAACAAAGGTATCATCATTTATACAAATAAATGCTGAAAGTTATCATTTATGTAAATAAATGAAACCATTTATACGAGTAAAAGCACAGCTTTTTAACTAAATATACTATTTTTGATGCAGTTTGGTATCTTTTTTATTTTATATTTGTGCTATTATTGCCACTGAATTTCACAAATCGCTCAGTTCCTGTAGTTGTCTATACTGTTGGCATTTCAACATATTTCATCCCATGCCTTTTCCCTTATCCCTAAAGAGCCCTCCATATTAACCAAGTGATGGTTGCCGTGCACCTGCTGCTTCTGGAAAGCTAACAATGTGATAACTGATTTATTTGTGATCTTCAAGTTCCTCCACACCTACGCAGAAGGTCTGTCAACACAGAAGGTCAACATTAGGGTTTTAGATCAGACAGCCATGAAAACTTCTCCAATTATTTTTGTTTCCATACATACAGCAGCACAAGGCAAGTGCATGCTCCCAGCACAGTGGAAGTAAAAGACTATTTCAGATCACTGATTTATCTTCTTTTTATCTAGAATCAGAATTAAAAAAAATCAGATTTTTTTTCACGGATTTCTTAAGTTTTTAAAACACCGTTCTTATATCTAAGGTAAATGGCCTCATAGATCATCCCTATGCTGCAGCAGACACATTAAGAGGAAAAGCTGGCTATTAAAGTCAGCAGTGAGCATCATTATTCTCGTAGAATGCAACTAACTACTAGTACTTAAGCAGAATCATTTACGCTGATGTACATCGGTGCCCGAGGAGCGTACCTCTGAATGAAATGAAAGGCTCAGTACATGCTTTTGGAGATCAAGTACTAAGCACTGAAAAATACAGTGGCGGAAAGGCAAGTTAGTACCAAAACCAGAGACCTGAAATCGTGGTATTGGTGACCTGTACAATCACACAGCAACAGAGGCAGAGTTCCCAAGTACTGAAGATTGAGGGTGATCTGTCAATCACTTCGTTCTGATGCAACGTTTTGCTACAACACAATACACGTAAGTGAACGTAATAGATTATAGTCCTTCTCTAGATTACTACTTTTCAAAGACAAGGCTAATCTAATGAAGACAGTGTAGGTCTTAATTACACAGAACATTTTCAGGCAGGTTGGCTGAATAAATCTGTTTTTGTTTGTGACATCCCCCCCAAATCCTATAGTCTTTGAAAGCATAGAGACAAAATCTCGGGTCCCTAGGAGATGTTTTTGATAGTGATCTACTTCAAGCCTAACTGATTCCTGAACCATCACAATGTGTAATATCAGATCCAGTTTCCATGTCCTCAGAGTCAAATGCTACTCAGAGAGCCGAGCAACTGTCACAGTCATTCTACCTACTCTGTAATTTGCTGACATATGTGGTGCTCATATATTCTCCCCAAGCCACAGTTATTTATTATCTGGTACAGTCACCAAATATTTTTGGTGTCCTTTTATTTCCATAGGGGTACATTAATTATCCTTTACTTGTCTCTTAATTATTAACATAAAAACATCAGGATTAATGATGTCTCGGAAATGCCATGAATTTGAAGACACTTATCTGCAGAAGGCCAGGCTCTCCAAAGTTATTTCCCATTGGGTGTTTACTTCAAAGTCTCTGTAAGACTAGAGAAGAAGGTACAAATTGCTATCAAGCAAGCATCCTCCCTGGAGTCCTAAACAACAAGGAGGAATACTGCAAAGTCTTGTAATCATAACCAAGCTGACAGAGCAGTGCTTCCAATTTTAATAACTCAGCCATAATAGTAGCTAAGAATTTTATCAGTGTTGATAAAAAGCTGTCCTTGTAACGGAAAAAGAATGATGAAAGTAACCTGGCTGGTCCAGAAAACGCGCTGAAAACACGCCTTCTCTAGTTGCAAGCCTTACCCACTGAAAAGAATGGCAGCAATGCAGATCTGCAGTGCTTGATGTAAAAGTTCCTGAGGCATAAGGACAACTAGTTAATGCAGACCTGGTAAAGTCTCAGAAAGTAATTGCCAGGCCAGTTTCCTTATTTTTAACCAGTATGCTGTGAGGTTCCTGTAGATTTTTGGTTTGCAGGTGATAGCCACGTCTAATGACCTTTTACTGTTCCGTTTCTGCAGAATTCACCTGTTTGCAAGAAAGTCTTAGAAAACCAAAGTGTTTAGGAAGTCAAGCTATAACATTTACAAATGAATCAAGTCATAAACTCTGCCACTGTTATACTGAACTTGGAAAAAGGCCTTATTGCTTTCAATATTTATACACAATTGAATATAAAAAATCACTGAGTTAATAACAACATATAGCTCTGTCACCTATTAGAGTTTCTTAGGCAGAACTATGAAAAACAAACTCATGTTTTTAATTTTAATGCAGCTTTTTTAAAGCATTTATATCTATTTTCAGATGCACATGGCAAAGTTCTCATACTTTGATTTTGAGTCTGTGAAATGCGAACTCCATAAACGTTAAGCAAGTACACAGAATTCTAGAATTGCTAACTTTGGAATGTTGAAGTGGGCACGGACTGACCACAAGCTCCCCGCGCAATACCAAGGCAAACTTAGCCAAAGATACAAACAGCAGCTTATGTAATGTAATTGCAAAAAGACAATCTTTGCTCTCTGTGTTACGCTAGAAAGGTATATACCCACAAAGTCAAAGCATTTCTTTCGACTTTGCTTTGAATGACAGAAAAAGTACAGAATCAGAAAGTGAGACGTGGAAATCCATGTTTAGCTTATCAACATCAGATAGAAAAGAAACGGAATTACACCTTAATTATTGTTTTACGATGCTAATAGCTGGCAAAAAGAGCTAGACACAAATTAGAACCAAGTCAAAGTTTATAAAAATATGAAAGGAGTGAAAATACCTTTTTCATCTCTCTAACTTCATTTCAAATTAAGAATGGACACTTCATGGAAGGTGTGTCAAATACAACAAGCAGAATGTTTTGGTCAGACAACAAACTGTGCTCAATACACAGCTCAACAGAAATAAACTGCAGTGATTTTACCAGATTGTCTACACAACAGTGGAATTCAAAAAAAAAATCCACAAAAGTCAAAGAAAGGAAATGTTACTAGAAATGGCTCTGAAAAATAAGTCAACCTTCCATAAGAAGCACAATTTGAACGTTCAGTCTGAGCATGTAGTAAGAAGAGAATTTGTGAGCAGATCAGGGAGAAGGGCTACAAGGTCCTATAAGAACTAAAACTTGTGATTATATGGAAATGAAGGTCTATACAAATAATCTTTTTTGACTCAAAGTTCTCTATTACAGATGTTTGAGGAATACAGATTACAGGCAAATATTGAAACTTCTCAAAAAAAAGTGTACACCTGTTTTCAAGTTCTTAATTGAAGTTGGTTTTCTGACATCATTCCAAGACCAGGTGTGGGACATTTGCAATAGCTTTGTGCACCATCACGTGGGAGGTTGCCCTTCTGAATATTTCTCATCTTTATGAAGTTACTTCATGGCTTCAGCACTGCTCAGAGAGTCCAGAGCACAGAGAACACAGGTGTGCATTTCAGAGTTCAGGAAGGAAGGTCTACAACATCGCCTGGACATTACTTTGAAGTCCTCCTGACCCCAAATCATAAGCAAACTCAGCCCAGTGAGCACGCTACAAACTGAACTAAACAAGGTTGTGACATTATCCGCATTTTATTTGGGGGAAACATATGATTCTAGTGAAATATATGATTCTATGACTGTAATGATACGATAGTAGCCACATGACAGCAGCATGCCAGCAGGAGCCTGTCAACTCCACTCTGCTACCCCTGCGCTCTGTGACAGCTATTTGGGACAGTAACAGTGGTGTCAGCATGGCAGTCTCTTTTGTGTCCTTTTTAGACAAGTGAGAAACCACTGGATAAATTATTGACCCACAGAATGAGACATAGCAGGTGTTAACAGCTGTTACACCAAATGCATCCATAACTACATGTGAGGAAACATTCCTGTGAGCACACTCTTGTCCAGAACTAGCAGCAAAGCATTTTACCTTGATATATTCCTGTGTAGGAGGAAATAATTGGCACTAAATGCCTATTAGCCTGTTCAGAAAATTAAATTCCTCATTCCCTATTTCTTTGTTAATATGTACGGTGTGAATTTATTCATCTCCACAAATTAAAAGTACAACACAGAAAAATACCACTCTGTATTTATTTGGACGCATTATCCTTTATAGCAAGGAAAAGGAGTAACACTTCTGAATCACCTCTAATATGTAGAAACGCTTTTCAAATTTTGGCAATTTTCTCTCAGCCCCAAAATCTGACAATCTGTCCTGATACTGCTGAGAAAAACTTAATGGTGTTCCCCACAATAGTATAAATACTATGAAGTGAAACTGCTTTTGCAAAAAGTAAGTATATACCCCTATGTTTTCCCCCAAAAGTCTGCTGTGGTTGTTCAGTAATTACTTTGATTTAGGGTAAAATTTCTTGACATATACTTAATAATCTTTCAGGGAAAAAGTCCAATGTGCATCTACCTTGCCCACAGAACTGCATGGCAATTGACATAGATACCACCAAGTCATTTCTAACTTCCCATCCTCACAATTTTGGCTAGCTCACTCAAAAGAAATGGAAAACAAGAAAAAAAAAATACCATTAAAAAAATATCTCCAACATCAAAGATATTTTTCCACTTTTAGGCTTATAAACTTATACCAACTACAATAACATCACTAAGAACACTCAGTTATTTTTTTGATACAGCTTCTTAGGTGTTTTCCAACCTAGCCATTTGACTCCCACACCAGTTCCAACCAGGCATGCATATTAATCTGGGCCCCAAAAACATTTCTGGTTCCTCTCTCACTTCTACAGTAAGACCATCTCAGACTCAACTTAACTGCTTTGCCCGGTGAGCCAAAACATTTACAGCTGCTTTTAGGTACAGCCCCATTCCCTGGGTAGGATATCTACATTTAACACATTACCATTATTAATTTTAAATTCTGCAGTCTAACAGTAAGAATTTATTTTTTTAAGGCTTTTGCTAAAAACGCCTACTCTGATAAAATCTAGAGTCAACTTATTAGGAGAGTTGGCTTAACTAACCAAAATACTAAGAAACGTCTGT
This sequence comes from Oxyura jamaicensis, assembly GCF_011077185.1. Taxonomy (NCBI): domain Eukaryota; kingdom Metazoa; phylum Chordata; class Aves; order Anseriformes; family Anatidae; genus Oxyura; species Oxyura jamaicensis. The sequence continues at coordinate 5,826,433 of NC_048902.1, forward strand.
TTCTAGAGGCTCGAGTTCTCTTTTTATTACTGGTTCTTGCTTTAAGAAAGCTGTGAAGATAAGAAATATTAGCATCCTGAAAGCTTACCTTCCAGTAAGTCTCTTGCCAGACCTGGTTCTGCCCCTGTGGACCGAACAAAGTCTGACAGGACTGCATCCATATCAAGAGTCATGTGATCATCCAGAGATGCTGCCAGGCACGCAGCAGCAGCAGGACTCGCCGGTTGGCTAGAAGGCATCCATCTGCCAAGGAGAAAAAGAAACAGAATTTGGGAATATATGCCAAATTGATGTAAATGTCATTTTTCTTCTCTGCACCAAACAAAACTAATAAAAATGCTAAAACATTCAAGTTACTACATTAAAATAAACAGTATTTGTCATTCATCTCTGCCTTAGCCTAGGAGCTGTTGATCACTTGCACTGTCTGCATGTTTTTCTGTTTCTTATCATTTCATATTTTTATTTTTTCTTATGTGCAGCTTCTAAGTAATTCTGCAACTCAAAGACTCCAATCCAGCAAAGCATAGGCATGGTTCATTCAAAACACAAAGATCATATCATCGACTGTAAGGACAGAACTGTTCATACACTGAAGTTTAGCAAGTATTTAAATGTTTGACTAGTCTAGAGCTCTTTTTGGTCTTACTTACTAACATACATACAACAGAGTTTATTATCTGTTCTTTTATTTGTCTTGTCAATAGCACTTCCATAATTTATAGTTTCCCCATTGCACCGTGTCTGGCTTGGATGCAGTTAATTTTCTTTACTTACTTCCAAATTTGTGACTAACATGGTGCTGATAGAACATCAATGTTCTGGGCATTGTTAAACAGCGCTCACACGGCATCACAGCCTTCTTTGTTTCGCACCCTGCCCACCCAGAGGCTGGGGGTACACAGCCAGGACAGGTGCCCCAGCTGACCAAAGGGATATTCCATACCCTGTAAACGTCACGCTCAGCAATAAAAGTGGAGGAGACTCTTTCCAAAGTAGCTGTTGCTTGGAGACTGGCTAGGCATCGGTCTGCTTGTGGGAGGCAGCGAGTGACTGTCTTTGCATTACTTGCTTTCCCCCCCACACCTCCTCTTTCCTTCATTTTTATTAAATTGCCTTTATCTTGATCCATGACTTCTTCCTTACTTTTGCTCTTCCAATTGTCTCCCCCATCCTGCTGTGGGGTTAGGGACTGAGCAGCTGGTGTGTGCTCAGTTGCTGGCCAGGATTAGCAAACTCCAGGGCTTCTTAACATCTGCTTCCTGCTTCTCCTCTTTGCTGTGTTCTTTTCCTTACCTGGGAGACTTATAACAAAAGCAATGGCCTGAAGTCTAATCTGGTATTTGGCCCTTGTATTGCTGCCATCTAAGTACTCAGGGAACCATCTCACAGAGACAACTAACAATTACACCTTCCTGCTCTTCTCCGCGAGCCACTTTGTGGGGAAGTTGAGAATGGCAACTCCCCCTTCTCCTCCAGGGTTTCCTGCCTTGTTGCAATGGCCCTCCAGTTTCTCAGATTTCCCTCTGCAACCAGAATGCTCATACTATGCAGAAACGTTACAGCTGTCATCCAGGTGAGGGAAGTATCACCTGGCTGCTCTGACACTGGGATCCTGAGGCCCAATCACGAATGACAGGGTCATTAGCAGCCAGCATCCTATCTAAGGGCTGGGGAATCAGCAGAGGGACCAGAAAAGGGACAACAATCCTCAATCTCTGCAGACAGCTCCTGGTGAGCGTGAAGGCATAGTCTCCTCTCAAGGAAGACCTTGCCAACTAGCAAGGCAAGTGGACCACAGCGGAGGAAGGTATCCAGCATATGAGGCAACTGGCAGTGGTGGAGGTGCTTTACAGCAACCTGGGCAACAACCAGTCCTCCAAAGATCCATTGGAAGTCCGTGTCACAGAAGTTTGTATGGAGCACGCCAACACCATAGGCCAGCCCCTAGTGCTAACGGACAGACACCAAGGTTCCACCCGTGGCTGGCCTGGCCTGCCAGTGTCAGCAGTCAGAAAGAATGTCTTCCCCCCTGACCCCGTGGGCCTGCACCGACCCACAGCCAGAAGGCAGAGATTTTGGAACACCACCCAAAGAGGTGACTCATGCTGAAGAGGCCTCACTGTGCAATAAATTGTCAGAAAAAAAAGAAACAATACGCTCATGACCAATGGATCCTGTCGTATTGTGAGAAACCACACAAACTAAGCTGAAGCATTTAGTTGGTGCTTAGCTGCTGGCTGGATCAACCCACCACACCCACATTGTACTTCTGGATAAGGAATTCACATTTTCTCCTGTTCCTTCCAAAATAATGCTCTCTTTCTCACATGGCATCAGAAAATAACATTTTTCAGCTTCTGCAGCAGCTTTCATTTCAGAGCACTTCTTAAAAACCTCTCTTAGAAAGCGCAGCAGCAGTGCCCTTTCCATATAATATAATGACAACCACACTAGGAGAAAGCTGCTCCCAATCCAATGGCTATGCTCCTGATCACCAGTGCAAGACAAATGGTTCTGCCCAGACTGACAGCTCGAAGCCCTCTCCAGAGATATTGTGAGACTGAGCTCCCGTCACTTTCTGGGCAAAATGACAGCATGACTTTTTGCAGAACTCCTGAAGCATCATAATCAACTCTGCACCAGGCTAAGACCCAGCCTGTACAAACCACGACCTTTCAGTACCTTTCCACTTTTGTGCGGGATTCCCCCGCAGCCCCAGTAAATCTCAGCAAGACTCCCACAAAGTAACTGTCGTGGACTATGCAGTACATTGCTTTTTTAAAAGAAAAGCATAAGTGTATAAAGGTGCCGAGTACAAACTATTTGATTGCCATACATAGAGTCAATCACAGGTAAGCAGCCTTCCTCCAGTAAATGAAGTCCTAGTTAATAAAGCTCAGTCAGATAATTTTCAGACCAACAGTTCTACAGAGTACAACAAACACCACAGCTGAGGATCAGGTATACATCTAGTCTCCTCTAGCGTAGTATTTCTATAGCTGAACCTTCAATGGAGAAATCATCTCCACAAAGCGAATCAGCAACAAATAAAGCACTGTAACTCTCGGTCCAACTGAGGCCTGGCTGGGAGAGGCAGAACGGAAAGGCCTGCCAAGATTTCACTCTTCTGACTGATGCAATTAGAACACTAGTTAATGAGGTTAGGGTACACAAAGGTCTTTACTGCTTTTACTCTGTATTTCTACCTAATACCAGCCCCGACCCACCCATCTATCCAGGGCTTTCTGTAGTTCTGAAGTAGTTCCTGTGTAATACCAGCTCAATCACAAGAAAAAAACACAAACATTTTCCTCCTTCCTTGTCCAAGCAACAAGTCCCAAGGCCAAGCGATGCTCTGTTTCAGCAGCTTGCTGCAAAAACCAACATGGCACCAATGCACCACTGTGCTGGAGGGCTGCAAGGGCTCTGTGAGGATAGGGGGGCTGCCCTGGGCCACACATAGCCAGCTGGGGCCAAGCGCAGCAGCGACCCAGGGCAGGTCCCAGTCAAGCCCAGCAGCCACGTCGTGGTGCCTGTCTGTAAACGGTCCCGCTTTACAACCAGTTAGAACATTGGTTTTGGAAGGAAGAGGAGAGAGAATGAGGTGATGTTACTGTAACTTAGCAGTTTTGCTTTCCTGACAACCAATACTGTAGTTACCGTGCAATTTTCTCCTGTGTTTTTAAACAGTCTGGCAGGGGCAATCTTACCAGGGCACTCAGAACCATCTTCAGACCCATCAGGAAGCAGATAATTTCTTGCCTCAAGTGAAACATAACACAATGTTGGCATGGGGGGCTTTCTTGCCAAATCCAGGGCTAACATAAACATCTACCCTTATTGAAGCTTGTTATTGCATTTTTTTTTTCCTTTTTTTTTTTTTTTTTTTTTTTCTGAAAAAAAAAGGAACTCTAGCTTTCTAGGCAATGTTTTCTCCAAATAACAAATAAAAATTAAAGTGGGTGCTTCAAGAGCAGCTGGTGCTTGACATGCTGACATTCAAAACTGAGTTATGCTAAAGGTATCTCTGTATTTCTACTCTGCCTGCACTGCTGTGAAAATAGTGCAAAGCAAAGCAAACAGGATCAAGTTAAATGATACATACTTAGGCAAAAGCACGGGTCTTACTTCTAAGCTTGTTATTCATTATTGGTCAAAGTTTACCTTTAAACATGAATTAGACCTTTCCTGTTAATTCCTCCTCACAGGCTCAGCTGCAACTTTGCCAGGTGCCAAGGGTAAGGATGAGCATGGAGGTTTCCTACCAGGAACAGGTGATACTGGCTCTTGCTTGTAACACAGCTACAGAGAAATAAACTGTGGGAGAAAAAAAAAAAAAAAAAAAAAAAAAGGTAACCAGTCAATTTCACTGTACCCCAGAAGTAATGCAGTCCTTTCCTAGTCCATTTCTTACCCATCCGAGGGGATGTACAACTCTGCAGAGACCACGTCCCTACCAAAGCTGTTCCCCCATCCCGTGCTGTAACGAAACAGCGCGGGGGATCCCGGAATGGCTTCCCGATTGCCACTCTGTGCTTTGGTCCCTTGCAGACACGGCCGATGTTATACTGAAGTCTGCATGCCCCAACGCACGCACATGCAAAACCAGACTCCTCTGATGTTTAGTTTTGGTGACATTGCTCAAAACCAGCAAGTAACAGGACTTGTTTAAAGTACATCATATCAGTCCAATAGACTTCCTTAAAGTACTGCGATGAGGGGGATTATAGTTGCCATTAGAATACTAACATGGAGGATCTTACAAACTGACAGGTAAAATGTGGCTAAGTCTTGTGATTCCTCACTTTGATCAGGCTGACAGCTGGCGTACTAGCCAGTGTCCCAGCTGATGGTCGTTAACTTCTTCAGACAAGTTAATTACCTGGTTAGAGTCAACCTTTGAGATTGGATCCCTTAGCAATTGCTTCTTTCTGCAAGTACATACCCAGAAAAATATCCTTCCATCTCAGGAGAAAGGGGTCCTCACTGTCCTCAGCCATGAGGACTGGGAAGTCCGACTAATGCAACATGTCTAGGTTATGGTTATGTTTTTCATTAGTAAATCAGATTATACTGCTGTCAACTCTACCCATTTCACAGCTGGCCCTTACACTGCTACCTCTGTATGTTTTACACTTCTACATTTATGTAATTTATACTTTTATACTAATTGTACCACCGTATCATTACATTGGGGCTGCAATAGCAGGGAAAGTGATCCTTTCCCTCTATTCAGCCCTGGTGAGCAGCATCTGGAGTGTAGTGTCAATTCCTGGCTCCCCAGTACAGGAAAGATATGGACAGACTGCAGCAAGTCCAGTGAACAAACTACACATCTGGATCACCGTGAGAGAAGAGAAACATTTCTAATAGTTAACAAAGACAAGGCAGTAACAGAAGGAGGTCTAAAATATGGAAAAGGCTACTCAAAACACAATGCTGGCACTTGAGCAGAGAGAGTATAGAAAACTGGTTATATCCGTGCATCGACAGCTGATGAGATTATGTGTACCAAAGCCAGAGACAGCACTTGCTGTTTTACTGAGAAACAACAATAACAATGAAATATTATCCAGGTACTATGATATGATGATAAATAGCTTTACAGTTAGAGAAAATCTGCCTTTTGTTAGATGCTAAGGAACCACACCCGATGGAGACCTCCCAAATCCATGACAGTGCTGAGGAACAAAGTTTCTAGCTGAACACTCCTGTGCCTGTGCACTAACACTATACACGTCTCTAGGCTCTGAGTCAATGTGCACTAATGCTATACGTCTCTAGGCTCTGAGTCCTCCAGCTGTGCTTAGAGCACCTGCACAAAAATATCTATGCTATTAATTTCCCCTGCTACTCATCAAACCTAAATTAACAGCACAACCCAATTTAATAGTGTTTATTCAGACAGATTTGTCTATAAGATGGAAGGGTGAATGCAGAAACATGTTAATGAATGCCAAAAACTTAGAACTAACCACTGACTACCTGAAGTAACACTGGCTCATCGGTTTGGGCTACTTAAAGATGAAATAAGACATTCAGGGCTGTGCTCACTGGAACTGGACTCCTGCACAGTTTCCTGGCAAATCCAAACTTTCAGCAATGCTGAATCAAGCACATAAGAGACAACTAAAATCTCTGCTACACGTGCAACTGAGGAGCAACCTGCTGTGGAGGCTCATTCCTCGCACACGGGCAACACCTCCCAAAGTCTTTACAACATTATAAACTGGATGCGGTACTACTAAACCCATAAAAATAAACAGTTTTATTAAAAATAAAATTAATTAAAATGAAGTCTCTAAAGGTCAAATACTAGGTCTCTTAACTACAGCAATATTTTGCTGTACTAACTATACAAACTGCTTCTCTTTTTTATTTCAGTCAGCAGATGTTACCATTTCTAGTCACAATTAGCACAGAGGCAGGTGATCTGGCTGTTACTTGAACTACCACACCATGAAAAAAAACTTTTGCAAAAATCCAAACTATGCATGCTGCACACTGAAAACAACCTTCAGAGTTGGTAGGTTCCTCCCTTTATAAATTTGAACTAGCCCTATTTTTATTTTTTCCCCACGGGAAGAGCTGTTTTCTTAGCTCTCTGGGATTTAAGGGGGGGGACGGGAGAGGGGGGAGTCTTTCAACAATTATTCTCTTTGCCAGAAAACTACTATTAGCTGAGAAAACACATCCAGATGGAATAGATTGCTAAGCAAGAAAAGGAAAGAAATTCTGAGGAAGCAGGCAGGCAGTGACTCAGTGCAAGCTGGGAGCTCAGGACCAGATGGCGACCAGACTACTCGCTGTTCTCACCACATGCACCACCTCTCACCTGCAAAAGCACCGCCACCACCTCTGCTGCTGGTGGCTAGTCAAAGCATTAATGCAACTTACACTTGAAATCCAACACACCCTTGGAGCAGACCTAACACAATTCCACCACCTGTCAACAAGCAGCACTCCTCTTCTGGTAAAGGTATTGGCATATATCTGTTTGCTGTTTTCCTTTCACATGAGCCACGTATGATAAACGAAGAGCACTTTGTACTGAATAGAGATGGAAACTATCTGACCCTCAAAGCACAATGGAGACCGTGGCTTTCTCTCACTCTGTAGCCAAATTTCTTCCCTAAATAATTCCATATTTATACAATGCAAATACAAGAAGTAATGAAGGGGAAACATTTGTTGCATACTGTAAGAAAGAGCATTTTGGAAGGCTTTAAGGAAGAGGAACAGGTAGATTCTAAACGTTAAGATGGGTGAAAAGGACCTGAAATCAAGTTAATAGAGTCCCATACATATTTGATCTTTTCTTCCCCTTGAAGTACCTGTCTCTTCAAACAGCCACTCTTGGAGTTCAATCTAACTTTGACCTCTTCAAAATCAAAGAGCTTTATGCAGGTACACAATATAAGAATACATTTTTTTTTATTTTTTTTTTTTTTCCAAACAGGTGCAAAGAAATAGGGCTAACTAATGAAACAAAATCAAGTATGTTGAAACAAAACCCATGCCTAGGGAATACAAATAGCTGTCGAAACAGAGGCGAAGAAGTGAAAGGAAACAGTTCAAGAATGGACAAACATTCAGAAAGACAATCACTACACTGCAACTAAAATCTTCAAAGGGCAAAACAAACATCTCCAGCAATACGCCTGAACTCAAATCTCTAGGAAGCCAGTAGAAATACACAGACTGCTTTAAGCCCATTCTGTCTGTCCCCATCCCCCCCTCCCCCTCCTTTTCCCCCCCATTTTTATTTCCCTCCAGTGTGACGGAGCTAAATACCCCATTAACATTACTCAGTCCTCCCAGCTGGTCTGGCAACACGCAGGCTAAGTGCAGACCCCTTGTGTTGAATGTTCCTGCTGCTTCGATATTCAGTAGTTAAGTCAGAAAGACCCCATTTGCGCACAGCTCCAGACTCTGCAAGTAATTTTTCCTGACATGATGTATTTGATGTAGAATGTCATAATTCTACCACCTTGACAATATCACTAAATTGAACCAATGCACCAAATGAGGTCATTTTTATTAGTGAAACATCTAAATTCTTTGAATTAAGGTTGTGCAATTTTTCATTGTTTTCTGCATGTAAAATGTATTTACTTACAATTTCACATAGACTTTTTTTTTTTTTTTTTTTTTTTTAAGTAAGCCAGAGATATTTATTAGGTTATTACATTTCTAAAGCTGCTCCACTTTTCATTAGGTAACATTTTGCCAAACGTTCATATACGAAATAAAAATTATTGAGCAAAAACTGTAATTAACCAAATCCATTAGAGATTTGTTTAGAAGCAGAACACCAGCTTTAAGAGGACTGGTATTTAATGTCAAAATACAGCTCTTAAGATTGCCTGGTATGAATAGCATGTATATGTGAAAATGAATTGTTCAAAGTGTTTATCAACCAGGTAAAAAATGATTGACTGTAAAGATACAGGATCTGTTTGAAATATAGAAAGAAAAAAAATCTGCCAAGAGCAGCTGAAAGGAATTACACTTTTTTGTTTGTTTGTTTGGTTGTTTTTTTTTCTTTTTTTTTTTCTTTTTTTTTTTTTTTCAGCAATCAAGACAATTTTTAAAGTAATGAATAGTGCAGTATGCCTACAGGAACACTGCCACATCCCAAACACAAAACATCTCCCAATCCTTTACGTGGGTTAACTTCAACACTATTTTGCACAGACTGACTTCAATTCAGTAAACTTCTTGTAAGCAGCATAACACCTCAATCATGCTTTTTTTCCCCAGTGTTTCCTGAATATCTGGGGACGTTTATCTCTAGGCACACTGTGTGTATATAGATATACTCATAGGTAGAGATAAATGTCCCCAGCTATACACATATACATATATACACATAAACATAATGTATATGCATATTTTATCTTGATATAGTCAGGTCTGCATCCAAGATGTACTTAAAAAAATGAAAATTATACATACAAGCATGTTTCCATTTTGCAGTATCCAAAATAGAACTAAAAGGTTTTTTTTTTTTAGAAAAAAAAAAGATGTTGGCAAAGCCTCTTCTGGAACACTGGGAGCAAGTTCAGTAACTCAGAAATCACTTCAAACTGAAACAGATGAAATGAAAGGCTGCAGAGCACTAGAAGTTAAGCATTTCATCTTAGGATAAGTGACCCAAAGAGCCTGGCTTGCAGAGCCTAAGAAAACACGGTAGAAGACAGGGTAACTGTTCCTCATAAATGCATCAAACCACAGGAAAATACAGTCAAGAAACAAAAGCAGGGCTCCCAGTGACTGAAGTACTGGGAAGAAAATACTGAATTATTTTGTAAAATAGTGCTACAGAAGTGCACATAAAGTACAACATAACATTCTGCAGTAATATGAAACCAGTCTGAAGAACTAGGCAGTTTTTGTGCAATCCTGTGGCCTATTTTTTTTTTTTTTTTTGACATTTCTGAATAAGCTGAGTTTCTAGGTAACCCTTTTAGGGGGTTATTCTCACAGGACCATGGATTAAGATGGTCCACATTCCAACATTAAAATAATTTCCAAATGAGAAAAGCCTGTACTGAACTTTTTCCCTTGCTCTGGATAATTTCCACCTGAAAAATTATATAAGCAAGTTGCACCTACGTAGGAATTCGCTTACTTCTGCAGTAGGTTACATACATATGGAACAGATATAGGTGTATATATACAAAGAGAATATAAGATTACAAGTGCAATTCTTCCTGAAAATGAGTTTATATACTCACACTGGTGCAAAACAATACCTTAAATTTACAGCAGTATTTTATATCCCCTTGTCAAAGGTGGTATGATTACACATGAAGCACTGACCTAAGAAAAAAGTCTTCTCCTCCCTAGTTTCTCTTTTTCTAACTAGCAAGAGTTAGTGTAGCTTATACTAAAATATGAACTATATTGTAAATGTTTGTCTTGTATGTTTAACACGTTTAAAATACAACGTATAAATAAAAAGATGTGTGATCACTTAAACAACTTCAGCTTAGTTGACAGGCTGTTTTTTTCCCTCTGTAAAAATCTCATTGTCCCTCTTTTAAAAAAAAACATGCCTCTAGTAAAGTATGTAAGCACTACCTGTATGAATTCAGACATCTTTGCTATGATGATGACGATTATAATTATACACACGTATATATATAAGTATCAGTACATAACCACATAGCTAAATTGTAACCCCATTTAGTTTTTTTGGTATGAAACAAGCATGGCAAATGTATAGAGGTCTCAGAGTTCACAGCTGACATAACAGTAATGTTATTCTCTGTCTACAATTCTCTACCTTTTAGAGGAACTTTAGGCAAGTTGACCTTATTTTCCAGAATATGTGTCTTGTTTTCTTTCTTGTCAACAAGATTGCTATTAATTTCTTATAAGAAATGAAGAATTAATTCATTTTCCAGGGATAAGAATAACTGCTAAGATGTTAGACCCTATATTTTTAATACAGATACTGGTTCTAGAAACCCGTCACTGAAGGAAAACTGCAGAATTCCCCAGGAACTAAGCAAAGTGCATGCTATGATAAAAACTCAGTTTTATAAAACTGTAACAATATGGTATAAACGGAAAATGTAGCTTGAGTCACATTCATCTATACAAATCACTGTAGTAGTGCTTCAAAAAACCACAGAACCATGTGCTTTGCCTTTTTTTTTCCTTCCCCTTTTGGTTAATTAGTATTTAGCACTTTCCTTGGTCTTCTATTCAGGACACTGTTAGGAGTTAAACAGAATCTACTAGAATAATCTCGTTATTGAAATGATCACACTAATTCATCTGAAATCTTCTGTTTCTAAAAAAGTTAATGATTTTGAATTACTCTCACATTTGACAATTGCTCCATTGTTTTTTTCTTGTTTATTTAATCTGGAAGGTTTGAATTTGGCATTGTAAGATCTGTATTTGTTTAAATAGTAGTGGATGACTACCTCTGTCTGAAAGCCCTTCATAAATTCACAACAGGTCCCTTAGTTCTTCTCTTCTTCATGTATATGTATACTTATAGTTAAATGAATTTTAATGCTTGCAGAAAGAACAAGTTATTTTTCTTGGTCTTTTGAATTCAAATGGGTCAGCAATTTGACAACTACATTTAACAGGAATTTGCTGTTATCTGGGATTTCAAAGGGGTTTTTAACTGTCAGTAAGAATCTAGTATTCAGACTGTCACAAGCCATGAGTCATTTGCAGATGATTGTATTACCTAACCAATGCACTAGAGTGATTATCGATATTTATGTATTATTATTTCTATAAAATACATCCTTGGACAAATCTACCATACTGAATATGTTAATTCAGAACTCTAACACCACAATACTGATTTCTCAAGAGGAAACTTCGGCAGTAACTACTTTCCCAGAAAAAAATATCTTAAAAAGTGTTTATTTTTCACATGTATTTGTCAAAAAGACTAAGAAGAGTTATAAGTACAAATATGTAGAATAAAATACACTCAGTCAGGAAGCATTTTTTTTTAACCAACTAGAAAATTACCAGAAGTAAGAACTCAACTTCAGAGAAATTCCAAAGCAGAAGCTAGATAATGTGAAGTCTTACAGATTTCCAGCATGACTGGTGACAGCTGAGCACAACATACTGCAATTGACAAAAAATAAAAGGAGAAATTATCTGAAATGGTACTCAACAGCATATCTAGCTATATGATGAAAGGTGTACAAATCTGTCAAATCTGTAATTCTTATTTATTTATTTATTTATGACCATCCAATAACTGGAAGGAGGAAAATAAGCACATGGAGTTTGGGCAAAATTTGTGTCAAAGAGAAGGTGGCAGAAGAAAACCATAACATCACAGCCTAATAAGACACACAGAAATCAATGCAGACGTGAAGGTAGGTAGCTAGTGCTACTCTACATATCACAAAGTATCTTCTGGGTTTCATCTGCTGCTCCACTTTTATCTTCACAGAGCCTCCAGTTTTAGCACATAGAGATTAAATGCAGATTTTAAGCTTACAGTTAGAACATATCCTAAAGAATTAAATATGCATGTATTTACATACACACACTTCTCTTTCATTGGAGGTGAAGTAGTTCTAAACTTTGCAGTCTGTTTAGTACGACTGGACTTGTTATGCTCACAGAACTCCAGTGAAAGATGGTGTTCAGGAAATGCCTCTGCACAAACTACTATTTAACTACCACTTAAGCTACTGAATATTTCTCCAAAATGTTCCCAAAGGCCTCTGTACTACTGAGCCTGGAGGACCAGCTCCTCACCAGCAGAGATGGTAGAAGGAACTAATCCTGTTACATACATACCTACCTATATATAAACTGTGTGTATAGATGTGTACATGTGTATGGTGAAAAACTACTTTTCATTAATATTACTTATATGTTCTTATCATAAGATGCTTCAAGTGACAAAGACCTTCATTCAAATTAGCTGCACCTTACTGCGTTCTGCTGTCAGAATGGCAAACCACTCCACTAAGAGACAATGTGTAATTGCATTATAAAGGGGACGTATGGTCAACACTTAAATACTATAAGAACCACCCAGTTCTGCAAAAACGAGGAGAGGAGAGTATTGGAGAGTATTGCAGAGGAGAGGAGGGTATTAAAAAAAAAAAAAAAAAAAAAAAAAAGCTTTAAAACGTTGCTGGATGGTTGAGATCATGACAGAGGATGTAGCTACAGTGATGAGCTAAAAGGCATTAGCTGGAACAGCCAAAACAGTAACAACTGCCTAATATACGGTAATATGCACGAGACTTGAGAGCAAAGTCAGATCTTTATGAATTAGTTACAAAACGTTGATTCCCAAAACATGTAAGATGACAACACTTAGTGACTGAGACAATTATCGGTTACTTTCTTAAAATACCAGCATTATAGGAATAAAAGGTAAAGAAGAATGACGAAAAAAAGCTCCAATCAGGCCTTACTACTAAGTTTTTGTCTACACAATGAGACACAGGAAAATCAACCCAAATTAATTTAACTGGATTTGTCCGAGTCCATTAAATTCCTTTGCTAACACTTCCATCTGGGAATAAAAATGTGGCCTTAATTTGGTTTGGCTCATCTTGCCTTTGAAGTGGATTAAACTAAATTCACTAGAGGCCACTTTAAAAATGAATGGGAGAGTGCACACAGACACTTGGTGGGTTTTAAGCTGCCATCTTTACATTCCAACATTTAGCTGACTTGCATCAATTCTCCTTGGTATCTTGTGTAGACGAGCCCTGAACTGATACATTTGACACAGAAGTGGAAAAATAGACAATGCTGGAAGCTGTGCTGAAGAATCCTCCGTCAACACAATGACCCCCCGTGGGAGCCAGTGAAGTACTATTATCCAAGAGAAGAGAAAGACTGTTCACTTTCAGAAATACTATTTAAAGCATCTACTACTCATTTATTTATTTGAATTCTTTGAAGCTACAACTATTGATAAAGGACTCCACTGAATCATCATTTGAGAATTATTTAAGAATTAGAGGTTAGGACCTTATATTTTAGGCTAAAATAAAAGAATGTAGAAAAGAAAGACTGAAAAGATCATGCTGTGCTTAAAAGCTGTGGCACACTCCCACTGAAGAAACATCGCTGAAAGCTAGAAACACTCAATACATTAAAGTACCAGAGTCCCCTTAAACCACCCCCAGTCACTGACAGCAAGGGCCCCGAGAGGTGCTTTACCTGCACCGCGCCACTGCTGACAGCCTGGCCAAAAGCACAGCACCAGCCCCATGCCAGACGCGTGCGCAGGGGAACTAATTCACCTGCTCAGGCAGTGTTCCTGCCCCACTGTTCTACAGGAACACTTTTACAATTTTTTCACAGAAACTCAAAAGCATTTCATAACACTATGGTGTTATAAATGATTATATTCTCAGAGGGGAAAAACATCATAGATAAATGAGAAGTTCATGGAAACAGGTCTAGAACTGAAATAAACCAACAAGCAGGAGACAGAACATTTCCAGGAAAGGATCCTCCACATCCGTCCATCCAGATTTTTTCAGGATAAAACAGCTTCATTGCTGTAATGTTTTTGTATTCATGCAGATAAACAGATGAAGGGCCTGAACATAAGACAGTTACAGCATCCCCTTTACTTTACTCACAAGTCCTCATGGTGCCCTAATTGTATTCTGGCAGAAGGCAGCAGTGCAAGAGATAAATGTAATGCCACTGATAAAAATGGAATGTCCCTAAAACAAAGTTCCATTTTATGCATTCCGGTCACTAGTGGAGTCCCCCAGGGCTCGGTGCTGGGGCCAGTCCTCTTTAACATCTTCATCGATGATCTGGACGAGGGGATCGAGTGCACCCTCAGCAAGTTTGCAGACGACACCAAGTTAGGTGCGTGTGTCGATCTGCTCGAGGGTAGGAAGGCTCTGCAGGAGGATCTGGATAGGCTGCACCGATGGGCTGGGGTCAACTGCATGAAGTTTAACAAGGCTAAGTGCCGGGTCCTGCACCTGGGGCGTAATAATCCCAAGCAGAGCTACAGGCTGGGAGATGAGTGGTTGGAGAGCTGCCAGGCGGAGAAGGACCTGGGAGTGATAGTGGACAGTCGGCTGAATATGAGCCAGCAGTGTGCTCAGGTGGCCAAGAAGGCCAACGGCATCCTGGCTTGTATCAGAAATAGTGAGACCAGCAGGGCTAGGGAGGTGATCGTCCCCCTGTACTCGGCTCTGGTGAGGCCGCACCTCGAGTACTGTGTTCAGTTTTGGGCCCCTCGCTACAAGAAGGACATGGAGGTGCTTGAGCGGGTCCAGAGAAGGGCAACGAAGCTGGTGAGGGGTCTGGAGAACAAGTCTTATGAGGAGCGGCTGAGGGAGCTGGGACTGTTCAGCCTGGAGAAGAGGAGGCTCAGGGGCGACCTTATTGCACTCTACAGGTACCTGAAAGGAGGCTGTAGCGAGGTGGGGGTTGGTCTGTTCTCCCACGTGCCTGGTGACAGGACGAGGGGGAATGGGCTAAAGTTGTGCCAGGGGAGGTTTAGGTTGGATATTAGGAAGAACTTCTTTATTGAACCTTTACTGGGTTATTAGTCACTGGAATAGGCTGCCCAGGGAAGTGGTGGAGTCACCATCCCTGGAGGTCTTTAAAAGACGTTTAGATGTAGAGCTTAGGGATATGGTTTAGTGGAAGATTTATTAGCGTTAGGTCAGAGGTTGGAGTCAGTGATCTTGGAGGTCTCTTCCAACCTAGACTATTCTGTGATTCTGTGATTTAAGTCAAATTCAAGTATTAATTATTATTTTATACGGGAGAATGATAAAGAAGTGGGCAGCACATTGCACTGTACTAGAAATACAATTTGAGGCCTCTTATTAAATGCACAATTTCATTAAGTAACCTATATCTCTTCTACCAGAACACATCTCTACAGAATATAAGGAATTTGGACATGGTAGATTTTCTCCTCATTTTGAATTTTTCCTTTACTTTTGTCTCACACATTTTACCTGATGCTGCTACAAAAAAAAAAAAAATAATAGTAATATTGTTTTCCAATACTGAACTTATTCCTCCAGATTTAATCCTTCAGATAAAGATGGTATCCTGGCCAAAGCTCTAACCACACCATTTTCTCTAACATATACATACTATGCACTCTGCAAATACTCTGCATGCATACATTTTACTTCAGTATATATTTTTTAAAAAAAGCAAGATACCCAAATAACCATTATTGGATATAACATGCAGTTTCTTTAATTTTAATTTTTTAAGTTCAAATTGCATTAAAATGCAACACTCAGGCCTATAGGCACCATGAAATGCAAGCAGCTGAAAAACCAACACAATGAAAAACAGCATAAACACTTGCAGTTTCTTACATTTTGAGTTAAATAGCCCACTATTTCTACATTGTGAATTCTAGAATTGTCATAGCAACGTGAATCTGAGTCTTCATTTACAATGCAGATAATCTTTTTGATTGTGTTATTCATGCATAACCCCATATCGTCTGATTTGCTATGTACTGCAGTGAACTTCTACTGGGGGCTGCGGGGAGAGGAACAGACTACACAGGTATGACGCACTGGCATGCAGTGGTCAGGAAGTAGCTCAACCTCAACCTCTGCTTTACAGCAAGTTATTTCCTCCAATACTTTCATTTAAGAACAAACAGCTGCTGCTGAAAAGCCAGACTGCTAAGATTAGTTCTCTTGTTACGGCTGCTTGTTCTTGAGCCATAAATAGATACACAGCAGATTAGAGCTACCTTTAAGCAAGTTTTTATTTTGACTTACTTTGAACAGACTTTAAATAAGATTTCCTTGAGGCAAGTGTTGGATGGGTGTTATGCTGCTGGTTTTTGGTGAGGAAAATAATCCATTTTTGCCACAGTAGAAGGTATGAATAAGCAAAATTGTGTCCCCTGAGAAATCTGGAAGAAAAAAAAAAAAAAAAGACAAGACATTAATCATTGCATTTATTCTGCACTACTTGAATGATATCTATCGCTGTCAAGAACCTACTTTACCTTTGACACCAACAGCCTAATGGATACACTACTATCAATGCAGATAAATTACTGTGTGCAATAGTTTGCATTAAACAGATTACTTGGGCACAACCCAGAAAATGAAGAAAAATATGAATTATGAATGTGCAAAAATATCCTACGGGCTACCCTACATGAAAATGATAATTCTCACTTAAAAATTTCTCAGTTTATTTTATTAAGATTCATCAAATACAACTTCGTAACTTTTTTTCTTCTTGTCTGTTGTATTTTTCTGCATAGTGATCCAATAAACTGAAGAATGCTCCCCATATGACCACAATTCGGTCCATGAGAAATATATGGAAATTTAAGTATACAGCATAAAGTGGTTAAGTATACAGCATAAAATAAAAAAGCTATGAAAAGGTTCAGGCTGCAGAGTAACCTCAGCTGCAATTATTTTGATGGGGACAAATTTAACTCATCTTTCTACATTTGTTTGGTCCCTGCAATAACTTCCATGGGAAGTTAGCAAAGAAAACAAGGAAACACAGAATAAGGATGTTACGTAAGTATTTCAAAAATCAGCCAAGGCCAGATAACCGCCTTCTTCATGAAGAATGAATGCTCACAATCATTTTCTCATTTTTCCCTATTTTTGTCTGATATTTGGAAGTAATCACAGCCAAGGTGCTGAAGAAGCTTCCTCCACTCCGCCTCAGTTCTCTAAGACTCACATGTAATCTTTGCCCTAAACTCAAAAGGGACCTAATTATTCAATTCTTCTGAAACAGGACCAAAACACTTCCTACCATCTTCTCTGTAGCTTTGTACCAGCAGCACAGTTCTGAAAACCTTTTTCACTAACAGTGTGTTGCACCTGGATGAGCACCTCTCCACAAAGACTCAAGTGTGCGGTCCCTTCCATTAGTTTTGCTTCAAGCATGGAATTTGAAGTGATTTTAGGAGAATACAAAAGCTACATCAGCTTGGTTCTTAGTTCTAGTAAGGCTAGGCTCGTTCAGCCTAAGTTCTATATTCAGAACAAGGCTTACCTACAGTGGCATTGATTATCAGTTCTTTGCAAGGATGGAATTTAGTTCAAGCAACATATGAAGGATACACAATGCCTAATAGTAATGAAGCAGAAATATTTAAGAAGTGTGACTGGTAACAGACCATCTGAAGAAAGATCTGTTTACAGTAAGGATAGTCACTATCACTACTTAGGTCTTTCTTAAATAGAAATGACAAGTTTCAAAGAACTGATTAGTCTAGCTTGTGACCAACAATCACATGCAGCCACAGTTGCACTGGATTAAAAATAAAAATAAAAAAAAGTCCCTGACAGTTTAAATTAATTTGTTTGAAGGACTGCTAGAACTGACAAAGTCGTACCAGAGCTGACTTACAGAAATACCTACAGAAGGTGGATTTACAATGCCATCTCTGACAATGAACTGTCTCCAGCAGAGGCAAAGCTTCAGATTGTCTTGACTCGGGCCATTTCTACAGCTAAAAATGTTGTTGAGGAACCAGCCTTGACAGGAGGAAGGAATGGAGTCTGCCACTGACAGGTGTTAGGCAGTACATCTGGGTTAACTTCTGTGCCTCTGGTTTCAGTATGATCTGCTCTAAAACTGACAAACTTCTAGCTGGTGATTACTAGCCTCTGAGGTTGCTAGCAGCATTAGTCCAGTTCGTATGAAGAGCATGTGAAAGCTTTATACAGCTGTGAAATATTAGTATAGACATTACTGGAGAAGACATGCTAAATAGATATTTTTGAACCTTATCAGAGACCTCTCACTCTCCAGTTAGAGAGATACCTTGACAGGGACAATGGGAAGAGGTGAAAACTTACTTCACTGAAGTACCAAAACAGCAAGCTTGGTCGCTTGTCATTTTGTCATGTTATTAAAGATTTCAAGTAACAACAAAAAAATGTTTTTTTTTTTTTCTTTTTTTTTTTTTTTAAAGGCAAAAGAAGTTCTGCACTATTATAATTGTTTTCTTTCTCACTGTCTCTTCATGTTGCAACTCCTTTCCACTTAGGCCTATACGTATTAGTGAACTATAAATTACACTTCATTATCAAGCAAAAATCTAGTAACATGGCCATTGTGAAATTATCTAGTGTTGAAAATGGCTCTTCATCAACATTTTAAGAATACGTAAAATGCACTAAACAGCAAGAAAATCCTTTTTTCATTTAGTCAAATCAATTTGGTAACATTCTAAGTTTTCTCTCACTGCAAGTAAGATGTAGCTACCTCTGCAGTCATAACAATTGTCAACCTCTGCCTTTTAATTTTTTACTGTAATTCAGACAATTTAAAAAGTAATAATAATCATAACTAACAGGACGTTCAGGCTCACCATGAAAAACTGGAACCTGATGCATCAAGGAAAGTGCTACAAGGAAACATACAAAATAAATAACAACAACAAAAAAAGCACTGGCAACTAACAGACGGTCAAATTTGATTTAAAAAAGGTGCAGCTTAATTTTTGAGAGCTGTTGAGTATTTCTGAATAACTTCAACAGGATTAGTGGATATTCAGAGTCTCTAAGAAGTAGACCATTAGTTCTAATTATCATTGCCATCATCACCTGTTATTACGTGCTATGAAAAGCAGGACACAGTTGGAGTTAAATATTAGTGTGTGAAACAGAAAATTTAGGAAGCCAGAAAAAAATGGAAATTGCTATTGATTGCAAAATAAGCCTGGAGGTGGGGGAACAAAAACCCTCCACCACACTGAATATTAATGTCTATGGGCAACAGCTAAAGCATATAATAAAGGTGCCCATTTTGTTGTTGTTTTTAACATCTGTACCAAGCTCACATATAAAAACAGTGCCTGTAAACTTAAACTAAGAACAGTCTCCCCCGAAGAAAAATGCTCATCACAGGCTACTAGACAAAAAAGGAGGGGAAAATACAAAAGAATTTGTATTCCCCTTAAGCCTACTCATCAAACCTGATGACAACGTCACTAAGGAATTAGAACTTGTTCTGCATAGCTTACTGCAAGCTTCAGCACACAAATATCTTTCAGTTCAATCTACTGCAAAATGAATTATTTATATATATAAATATTTCAACTTATCTTAAACATTTGGCTCCTTTTTACATTAAAAAAGCCCTAGAAAATAAACTGGAATAGATCATCATGCCTTAAAAAAAAAAAAAATCAAATCGTTGAAGCTATCCGAAGTGACATTCTCTTTCACAGCATTTATTATTCTTTAAAGACATGGATCAAAACACGTGCTTAGCTGCTGATCTGAAACTAAATGCATAGCAAAGCTGACTGGGAGTTGTTGCTATTTATTTTTAGAAGAAAAAAGTATTGTCACTTTGGATGATACGCACTGTCATTTCAATAGAAATTCTTCAAAGGAGCATGGCACAAAATTCTTATTCCCAACTATCAGGTCTGCTTATTCAACAGAAAAACAAGGAACAAAAAGAATTCCGTGACTCCTGATTCATAATAAAAAGATGTGGAGGTGGAAAAGGGATGATTTCAAAGATTATAATTACAGTTGCAAGTCAAACAAAGCACAGACAGCTGAGAAGGGGTCAGTGGGGGGGAAGAGGAAAGCTATTACATGAGGTGGGGAGTTGGTCCCACAATACAGCAGTAGTGCTTGTTACAGCAAGTGCTCAAACAGGCAAGACTGTGGATCACATAGAAGAGGAAAAAAAAGATTTTGCTACAAACTATGCTCTTCCATCATCTGCAAAAAAGCAACTAATTGGGCTGATCAAAATGGTGGCTGAATGAGTGACTGATCAGAGGATGAGAAGCAGAGAAACAGGCTAACTCGTTTATCTGCTTCATTTTACAAAAACCTGTTTGGAAAAAAAATGTTTTTATTGTTTATGTCAGTAAACTTTCTACTAAATCAGTCAGTTTGCCAGACAGTGATCATGTGCAGTATTTCCTCACCTGAGTCAGCTGTTCTCTTAATTACCAAAGCTTTGGAAAAGAATCTTTTGATTTTCACTCTGCTGAACCAGTCGGTTAACTGCAAGTCTTCTCCATTTCATGACAGACAGAACAAGCTAATTTCTTGGAGCTGCAGTCAGTAGACAGGAAAGCAAACCTTGTTGATTCCACAACTTGTTGATTGTGGAAGCTAAAACTCAAGTTCATTCTGAAAGCACCCCAGAAGCTGCACTAACAGGCACAAGTGTGATAAGCAGCACGAAGTCAGTGACCTTCCAGGTTTACAAACGGCTCTAACTTTTTTTCAGAAACAAGAACCAGCTCTTAACACTGCAGGTGAGGATCTCTTCAGTTTTGTCTGGACCCATGTATCTACCTTCAGTTAATAACACTACACAAATACTGGCACACTTTGTGGCACAGCTAATGTGAATTCACAGAATCAATTTGACATGTGAAACTTACTTGTAAAACCCTACCAGCTTCACAGGAAGTTTTTCCTGTGAGTAGCAAAAAGAAGCCTGCTTTTTTTTGTTTTTAATTTTGTTTCATTTTTTTTTAAAAAAATCTGTCCTTTATACTCTGAACTTCAGCCACCACCAGCACATCCCAGAGGCAGTCCAGAACCACATGTGCATTAGACTGACCAGACAACTGCTGTCAAAGAGCTCAGAAATCAGTAAGGTTGTAATTTCCATCTTCTCCAGCAGCCACAGATGTACACAATTTTTTAAGTATTTTATTAGCTTACACAACTCTAACTATTTTTCAAATTGCACAATGGTTTCAGGGGAACTGGGAATGACATATGGACAGATGGGCAAAGTCTCGTTTGTTACTAACGGAGGCTAAAAATGCTTTCCTCCTTTCATGTCGCTTCATACCAGTTCAAGGCTACATGCTTGTGAGTTTGCTAACATGACACTCTCTAATGATGTCTGAGTTCAAAACTTAATTTCCAGCTGAGCATAATCCTGATTTGCAAATCCTAAGGCCATAGCTGAAGGTTTATGCTTTCTTATCAAGTGATGGACAAAGACACTGCAAGAATTTCAGAGCCCCTAGCCTCTGCCAGACAAATCGATACACAAATGGAGATGTGAAGTTCTCCCAGGACAGTTTACAGATGTAGACAAGGTGATCCAGTTGCCCTCTGGAGTCTGCAGTAGCTATCTTGGGAGCCTAAGTTACAGAAGATGGTTAAAGTCGCATCATACAAATATTCTGTTATACATATTGCCTAAAAAATGCAATCAATTTTATAACATGTTGGATCAATTCATAGACATTACAGAAATGACAGCATCGAATTTAAATATCTATACCAACAATTCAATACTAAATATACATATTTTAGTGTAACCTTATACCGCAAAACAAAGAGATCATTTTGGGGGGGTCTTGTTTTTCTGTGCAGAAGTTATTTTATCACTTTGTGTCCCCTTAAGAAGCCAGGTATTAGCCCTGTTTATCAGCAACTGCAAGACAAATTGGAGAACTTGACTCACTGGCTCAAATACACAGTATGGAAACGAACAGGTACAGTGAACCTCTTTTCACCACAGCACAGTTTACTAACCCAATTAATCAATTATAATCCCAGTTTTTTTCCTGCTTTTTTAGAAGCTGAACTTTTAAAGAAGAAAGCTATTTTGCATACAGCTTTGCTTGGCTCCAGCTTTCAGAAACAATTCATTTAGAGGCATACTGGGAATTCCCCCCGTGCTTGTCCTTCCTACAGTGTAAACAACTTGATATAAGACATAAAGTAAACGGACAGCCATCTACTTTATTTTTACTGAGTCTTACTGCCCTCACATGTGCTTCCAACCTTCATTAACTTCCAGAACATTCCTGTTTCAACAGAAGTACTGAAGATAAGTCAGATCACATTCAAGAACACATGAGTGTCCCTCAGTATTTTACAGTTCTGTCATTGCCTACTGCAAAATCTGTTCTTGATAAGCAGCTGCAGCGACTCGCAGAGCTTCACCCAGTCAGAGATAAAGAGAAGAGACAACTGGTTTCCTCTTGGGTGGTATCTGCATTGTCTTGTACCATCATAGTATCAAGCAATTCTAGCAGAAGCTTTAAAAAGCAATGAAAATTGATTGAAATGATTCCATTGTACAAATTAAAGTCTCTGTTAACTATAATTATTGAAAAAGAGGGCAAATTATTTTTATTTTCCGCATAAAAAGATCATTCCCCATACAAAATAAAATACACCACCATATAAAACATCAAATGTCTTATGCAACTTTTCAACCAAGATATTCCCATAAAACATTCTTTTAATCCTTGTCTGTTTAATAACGTAAATAAGGCATTTGCTAGTTTATTAAATCACCAGCATGCAATTCATTTTTATGAAACAGCAACAGTAAATAACTTAAGAACACAAATGGAACAATCACATCTCCCAGCCTCCAGTGCAACGATATATGGAACATAATTACATGCAGTACACATTTTGCAAAGGATGTTGACTCAGCTCCAAGCTTAGCGAAACGTGATCGGGAAATAGATGTCTGGAACTTAATTGCAGTTTTTGACCCTTTTTAGTCTTGAAGCCTACCACTTGCCAAACATCATTTCAGCTTATAAGAGCGCTAAAGATCCTCTACTCCTCTGTAAAGAATTAACTGTTCCATAGAGAGTTTTTTTTAGAATGTCACTGGCCTGATTTACACTGAAACTTATTTTTGTTACTCAGAAGGATTTTATTCTCTGAATAATGTATGCAGAGATTTCTAACATTGATGAGAAACCAACAGCATCTGCTTTCGCTGCTTGAAATCTATGGAGGTAATTCAGAAGAAAACGTGAAAGGAGATGATTTACTCAAGAAAAAAATGTTACAGTCTGCCTTCTCTTTCAATGTATCAGTCAGTTGCTTCTTCTAGCTATATAAACAGTACCAACTTATCCATCCATACACTCTGTCCCCGCACATTAATGAAACGGAGACCACGTATGAATAATTTTTTGTCCAATTTAACTGAAATTCTTTTTGTCCTCACAAAAGAAGTAGTTCAAAAAGTATATTAATTTATAAGTAATTGAATCTGACTGAACTTCAGCATAGCTTGGGTTATAGTTAGGTTCTGCAGTGCCAAGAATTTATTACAGTGCCCTGCAGCATCTATAACAGATGACATTTTTATTTTGAACTATTCTCATTTTAAAGGTTTAATCAATTAGAAACTTTGAGTTTCTAATTGCCTTATATAAAATTGGAATGCTTGTAGAAAGACAACGACCGTATTTTCATCACCGTTTCCTACATTATAACGTTATTACATGTGCTAACTGGCAGTTTTATTTTAACTACTTCTGATCCTTCCTTCACTGTCTGAAGTGCAGTTCTACATTGACTACAAAGATGTAGTTATTTAAATAATAAAAAATATAATAAAAGGCCATGCTACCATCATCCACACTGTATGTGCTCCCTTCCCTACCTTGCACTGGCATTGATGCTTATCTGTTTCCAAGGTAAACCAACTCAGGAAGCTATATTTGAAGAAAACTACACATACTTTAGGAAGATTTGTTGTCTTTGAGTTTAATTTGCAACAGTAGCTTGTCGCATTTCTCACTAAAGAGTAAGGTATAAAACATTGTACTCTACTGCTAGTAATTAGAAGTATTTTATTTTCATGAAGGTTAAGTAAATGAGTCTAGCTCACACTGATGAAATAAATAACACAGCTCGTAAAGGTACATACCAGAGGTAAAGAGCATGAATGCTTGTTTTCTACATTAGAAAAAGCAAAGTGATGTGTTTACACTGACAATAGGTACCTCATACAATACCAATATTGTTGTTGTAATGTAACAAAATTGTCTCAGAATGGATAGTTATGGAAATAACCAATCCAAATAACAATTAAATCTCAAAATAACAGAGCATGGCCTGTAATTAAAACAGGCTTCTACTTCCACCCACATTAGGCAGAGCAGCCTGAGTATCCTCACAGAGCACTTAGTCTTTATTAATTGTATCTTAATGAGGATTTCTATGACAAATTCAATATTGAAATTCAAATAAACAATCAAATGGTACATAGTTTTGAATTAGCCTAAAATTAATAGTAACTGCCAAATGATGAATTCAGAAGTAAGCTGCCTGTTGTGACAGGTAGTGTGTTCCGTTAACTGCAAAACCAAATAGAATGTAATGAAACAAAATACTTCTCTAAACATACTTCAACAGGAGCCAAGGAATTTAAATAAAATGGAATAACATGCACCTCTTTTGCACTCCATTAGAAAATTAAAAATCAGATTTGTTTTCCGATAGCCACTTTCTCATTACCAGAAAGTTCTGGGACATTTCTTAAACCCCAAAGAATGCAGTTTCTTTATAGCCTACACACAGTAGTTTGTTATGCTTTGGATGACACCATCACCAGCCCCTCAGGAGACAGCAGACTGCTGGGGTAGATGTGTAAAACAAAATCTATCAGAACTTCCAATTCTTTGCAGAGGATGAGCATCAAAGCAGTCAGGGTAGAGACTCATTCATTTTATGCAGGCCCAGCTGATCTCTATTTGACCACTATCACTAACAAGATTTGAGAATTTTCTGGAGTCACTGCCCCAAATAAAATAATTACTTTTAAAAGATTAAACAAGCCATTAACGTGGATGGACTTTGCCTCAGCAATGCAATCTGTTCAGTGCTGGTGATCTGGCAAGGGCAAATAAAATTAGTCTGACAACCAAGGAGAAAGACCGAGACCGGTGGATGCTGAGTGCAGTGTCACAAGGGCTTTTGAGGTGACAAGAGTTCCAGATGGAAGGTTCTATAGGTAACACTTGCACAAAGCATTTTCTCCATGATTTAACTGGATATTTATGAAATTCTCAGCAAGAACCCCAAAGGTTTTACTAAAACAATTCTTAATCCTCAACAACTTCAATAAAAAAACTGAGTTCCCACAGGAGAGGGTGGAGTTCAGAAAAACTTTGTGTTGAGCTTAGCGGTAGTTCAGGAGCCTTAACATAGTTTGCTACATCAAGTCCCACTTCTGAAATGGAGAAGCACCTGAAGAACCTATATGCTTTATATGCTCTAAGAAACATGCTCGAGTCCACTTGATATTAAATACAGCTTTTGTAATATCTCTAGCTCAAGGAATGCTTGGGTCAAAATACAATCAAACCATTGCTTATATGAACACCTCTTGTGAAAGTGATAGCTCACAAATACCAAATCTGATGGTTTTGCAGTAGATCCAATGCAATTACTGAGTCTTAAATACTGAATTATCTTTAAAAAGTGCTGTAGTCTACTATAGAGATAGTTTGCATATTTCATGGAAGTTGGTCATAATAAAGGTATCAAATTTCACACTGACAAAGGTCAAGAAGAATACTGCCTTAAAGTTCCAAGAATCCATCCTACAATTTACAACAATATTTATAAAACAAGTTTATTAGTAATTAGTAAAAGAAGTAAATCAGTATTTACTTTTGTTTAAATGAATCCCAAATGAACTCAGAACTGGGGACAAAGACAATGTACTTACAGGCTTTAGTTCCCCTTGCAATGGAAAATGTTATTTACAGTGAATTTCAAACCCAAGGTTAGACTTAAAAATTTGACAAAGACAAAATTACACCAACACAGTTACATTTTCCACGCTGCAGTGCTATGAATCTTTGTTCTGTACAGACTTCTTGACAATCACAGTGAACAATGGCAGGAAATACACGGTTTGCAGCAATGCAAAATCGACCTCTCCCAAGTATTTTGTTGTACTGACATCCTTAAATCCTTAAGATCCTTAAAAAAAATATTTTTTTTTTTAATCCAAAAATCATCAGGATTGATAGTAGTCAAAAAACAAGACCCACCCACTCCCAATCACCAAGAAAAAATAAAAATCTCACAACATGATTACTGGTGCACTTTATGAAAATGTTATGGAACACTTCATGTCAAATACAGTAACAAACCATTTAAAAAGAAAAGCCTCTTAAGTCACAAATATGCACGGAAGTCTTCTATATTTATGAGAATACTATAAAATCTTTTTTTTTTAGCAAAGAAAAAGTAGACAGATTTAACATTTAAACTCTGTATGGCTTAGAAGACATGGTTCCCCCAACAGTACACATGCTGAAAGGCACGAGAAGAATATGCTTGCTGTAACCTCCTGTAGTCAAATTTAGTAAATGCAAGAATGCAGAATTTGTATTCAGTTCTCTTGCACTGAAGCAATGTTATACAACATTTGATTATATCCTTGATATCCTGCTTTACAGATTTTCAGAATGGGCAGGGATCACCTAATGAGCCATTTTTCAAAGGCTCCTTTGGACACTACCATAAAAGCATGACCCCAGGAATCTGACTTAGTGTACTTTTTGAACCTCTTGAATGGAGGCTCAAGATTTTTTTCTTCCTTCAGTGGTCATCTGTACAGCACATACATCTCTCAAAAAACATTAATGAGCTTAGTTAAGAATACATGTACAGTGTGCAACTACTACTATTTTAAAGGTGGAGCTGACGAATACATATTAGCTTTAAATATCATCATTTTGAGTCCCTGCAGATTATTACAGTTTTAGAGGGTATTTAGCACCTAAAAACTTTAAAAATCATGCTACCATGTAATCAATTTTTAGCATCATGTTCAAGACAGACACTGTGGTGTCAAATCAAGAACACATGCCATAGTTTCACATATTTCTGTGTGCATGGTAGCAAGGAACTACTTTCAGCTCTTTCTATTTTGCTGCTTTTGTTTATTGATGGTCCCCTCAAGCAGTTCTGTGGACCCAAAATGGCAGGGGAGGAAGAAGCAGTAGGAAAGAACTCAAGTCAGCGCTGCTGCCAAGGAAATATTATGTGCAACACAATTCCAGAGAAGTAGAAATATTCATATGAATTTTGGTTTAAATAATGTATTTAGCATCACTGAGAAACTCTGCAGCGTAATCAAGGATAAAATCCAACTCACCATGGTAGCTTCTACTTGCCAAAATATCCTTTCTCTCCTGCATGCCCTATCTCATTTTGGTCAAGCAAATGATGCAGGCAACCACACCAGTATTCCCACTTTCTTCCTAAAGAAAGTACAAAGAAGTCAGCAAACAAATGGCAATTTACAGCAGCTGATAATCAGATAAATAATACTTATTTAACAAAAGTATTGTTCACTTCCCTGTCCTTACCAAGGTTATTGCAATAGGAATCTTTCACTATAGTCTTAAAATGGATCGCATCATTCTGGTACTACAAAATTAACTGCTATGAAATACAATAGCAAAAAACTAAGCCCAAAACAGAGCTTCCACAGTGACAGGTCAAACCCTGCAATAGTTTAACATGACAACAATAAGGATGGTTTAGGAACTTAATTAGCATCCAGGCTTTACAAAGCACAGATTAATTTAATCAGTACTACTTAATCATCTGTCAGCTCTATGTTGCCACACGCAATAGGCATGACGTTAGCTCATTAATAATTTTAGCTGGTTTCTTTGGTCGGCAACACTTAATTGGGTGAAGAACTGGCTGGATGGCAGTGCACAGAGTCACAGTAAATGGAGTTGAATCCAGCTTGTAGTGGGTCACCAGTAGCATTCCCCAAGGCTCAGTACTGGGCCAATTTTGTTCAACCTTTTTATCAATGATATTGATGAGGGGATCGAGTGTATCCTCACTAATTTCACAGATGATACCAAGTTAGGCAGGCCTGACTCAAAAATAGAGAAGTAATTGTCCCCTTGTACATGGCACTGGTGAGAACACACCTCAAGCACTGCATTCAGTTTTGGGCCCCTCATTACAAGGAGGATCTTGAGATGGCCAAATGTGTGGACAAAAGACCAACAAGGCTGATGAAGGGACTAGAAAATAAGACTTATGATAAACTGATGAAGGAAAAAGTGTTGTTTAGTCAGGAGAAAAAGAGGCCGAGGGGAGACTTCATTGCTCTCTATAACTACCTGAAAGGAAGTTGCAACAAAGAGGGTGTCATTATCTATTCTCACGTGAAAAGTGATACAACACAAAGAAACAGTCAAGTTGCACCATAGGATTTTCAGATTGGACATTAGGAAAAACTTTTTCACAGACATGGTGGCCAAGCATTAGAACAGTCTGTCCAGGGAAGTGGTGGAGTCCCCATGCCTGGAGGTATTCAACAGATACGTGGACATGGCACCAAGGGATATTGTATAGTGTTGTAGCTTGATAGGTCAGGTTTATGGCCAGACTTGATCTTGAAGGTCTTTTCGAACCTACATGATTCTATGACTGTAACTGTTGTCAATTACGACACAAATTAAATTCTTGTTTTCTTTGCAAGGCCCTTATGTTCAGCATTTCAAAACAACTAAATGCCAGATGCTAATTTAGGGGGTAGGAGGGATGTTTACAGCTACTCACAGGAATGAGGTAGACAAGCCTCTGTTTCTGTTTTTAGTATGTTTACCTATTTAGGAAGGCAGGAGACAACTGTCCAGCTGATTTTACTTCTGATTTTGAAGCTCTGGAGTGTCACGTGCCTGTGAGAATAGACAGAAGACCAGAACATGTTTTACTGACTTCAAAAGTAACACTGTAGAGTATTATTCTGCATCCATTTGTTATCCCCACTACCCACCCCAAAATCTCAATCTATACCACTATTATGGAGAAAGATTTTTTCTTTCTTTCTTCCAGCTTTGACCATTCCCAGGATAGTGAGAAGCCCTGCATTATGCCACTGTTAAGATCACAATAGTTTGTCCATCAAGAACTTCGCCATAGCCCAATCCAATTTAGATTAAATTAAACTTCCATTAGAAAAATAGAAACACAGAAAGGAAGCTTTCTGGAAGGAAATGTTGTCTGACCCGACACACATTAACATGGATGCAAGGATCTTAAAAGATAACTTGACAAATCCAAATGGTATGTTGTAAGATTCAGATTGCTTTACCATTGCAGAGATATGTATATCAGATGACAACTTGTTAGGAATGCAGTGCCCTTTACTGTTTGGTTCAGAGAACCAAAGACACCATACCTCCAAATCTAGTTTAGACATCTAATTTTCCTCCAGTTTGACTGTACGTTCCATGTTGATGACAGAACTGAATGAATTACAACAGCTGATCCATCCAGTATGTTTGGTCCCTTTCCAATCATGAAATACAGATTGAGATTTACTGATTTTGTTCAAAATATTTTATGAGTTAAAATAACCAAGTAACAGAGCAATTGAAGATTGGTCTGAAATGATTCACAATATTAAACTAACTATGAATTATAGACTGGAGTGGTTCAAAACACTATATGATAATCTTTTGATTCCTGAACGCATATATAAGCACACTGCACTTCATCAAGCATTTTATCTGGTTTACCATTTAAAGATAATTAAAATGATGTTTAGCAATACTCTGACCAAATACAGTTATTTCTGATCCCTGACTTCTCTATTAGGTACCACTAAACAAGGTCTTAAAACATTACATCTTGTGAATTTTTATGGCTATCTTTCTTATATTTGCTTTCTCCCAATTCTTTGAATATTTTATTCCTCCTCCTAGTTAAAACATGTGACACTTTCTTCTCTATACATTTTTCTTAACTCCATATATGTATATATATTTACTCATTTATAGAAGCGAATACACATTTGTTATATAGATTTGTTTATTAAAAATGAGACTAACAAATTATTTTTCCTTCTCTACTCTCTCTGCTATTTCTTTCCTGGTATATACACTGCCCCACAAATTTATTTCAATATAGCACACCTTCACTGGTTATTTTAAAGCCATAAGCCTCTGCCTGTTTTCCAGAATCAGTAGAGTTTTTAAGCAGTTTGCATGTGCCAACCACCTAACACACTTCAGGTACTATCAAAGACCAAGTTTCCATTAAAATCCACAGATGTGGGAAAACAGCTTTGATAACTTGACCAGAAGGAGGAAAGCAACCTCCACGTTCTTAGAGTATTGGGAAGTAGTAGCGCTCACACAAGCTGACATTTAGGAGCGTAAAATGAATGTGCAACTCCACGCAGATAAGCCCTTACACGTTCATTTTTACAAATGCCTGTTGAAGTCCATAGAAAAACTGTATCAACATTCTGACTAAGATATTGCATCTTTGATTCCCAGCAGTACAAAACCAATCAAAAATGCCAAATTCATTAGGCTTTTAAGAGATAGTCCAGATAGTTGTTTCACTCTTGCTGAGGCCTTTATTTCAGACCTCTAGATATGACTCCCCAGACTCCAATTCAATTTCACTGTAGTGTTTACATTGTTATGTGCAGATCGTACAAGTACACACACTTATGCTAAAATTCTCCTAGCTGAAGAATGGTGATCCAGATCCTGAAGTTTGTCCGATTCCTTTCCACCAGCAACATTTCATTCACAACACACATTGCCGTCACACACACGACTCATTGAGAACCAGTGGTGTGTCAGTAATGGCGTCAGCAGAAACAATGAGAGCCCAAGCCCGTTGCACCGCTCGGATGCCCTCACTTCCTGACAAACTGCTTGACACTCAAAAAACTCAGTTAACACTTCTAGAAAGAGCACAAGCAGAAGTACTAGTTATAGTTCTGAGTTCTGCCCATCAAAGTGCCCATTTGTTCCTCTCAAGAGCCATTAAAAAGAGCTGGTTAAATTGCACTTCAAATATAGCCAGAAGAGAGCTCCTTCTGGATAACAAAAATGTGAGCTTAAAAAAAAAAAAAGGGGGGGGGGGGGAATACTTAAGAGATTGTGAGAGAAAAATCTCTTCTGATATGTTTCCCTGCTGCTAAAACCATCCCTGGACACTTTTATGCATCCACTGGATGTATGATGGGCTGGGGAAATGAGAGGAAATGCACTAGTCTCGTGTTCATCAGGCAAAACTCATGCAACAGCACAAACAATAGATAAGCAGTCACAAAACTCTTCCTTCAATGCACAGGACACTGCAAAAGCCATGGTTGTCTCTGATTGTGAACTACAGATTCGAATGAAGTTGTTAACTGCCAATACAAGCGATAATTTTGACCTCAGTATTCAATTCTACACTCAATTACTTGATGAGCCTGTCAAAATTATACACACGTAATGCGAGAAAAACAAATGGCACTAGATTCAAACTGAAGAAATCACTAGAAAGTCTTTATGGAAAGAACATCAAACATTTCCAGGAAGTTCCTATAAAGGTAATTAATGATTTCAAAATTACATGTCTTATTTATGCCATAACCAAGATGTTAAAATCCCTCCCTAATGATTAAAAGTTTCAATGCAGCAATACCTTGAAATGATTACAGTCAAGTAAGCATTTTATGTTCTTGCATTTGATTATATGACTCCTAAGATCAACACATTGGTTATATCACTGTTCAAGCTCCGATTATTGCATATTTACAGTTTAAGCTCTCGCTAGCATGTGCCAATTTGGGGCAACAGTTTGCCTCCTTGTATGAAGTTCTAATTTAAGACTGATAAAACATCTCCACTATGGGCATCACTGCTTGCTTTTAGCATCTGCAGTGACAACACAAGCAATCAGAAGTCACAGAAAACACAACTTCCCCCTAAAGCACACAGGAAAATCTCCTATACCTTAATGTCCTGCATGTGCATGCTTCTGTTACTTGAATTTAACCATTGCAAGATGATAGCAAAGTTACAGCAAGTGCTGCTAGTCATTTCCAAATGCCTTTCAGACTTGACTTTGTGAAATGCGTAACACAAACATATGGGCTTGCTCCCTACTTTGTTTAACTAGTTGCTACATTAACAGATCTGCACCTAAATGAGAAGAGTTAGGCATTGCACAGCTAGAACCAATTGTAGTGACAGAAAGGGTATGTGCAGCAGGGAGAGACTACAAAACACATTAACATTCCTTTAAAAGACATAGTCATGTCATTTAATTAAATACTGCCACCTATGTAGGTATTTGACAGCTTGTGAAACAGCTGAAGATGTAGCTGAAAGCAAGGAAGTAAAAAATTCCTAGCCAAACTGGTCTGTACTGTCTCAAGAATTATGCTACAATCCAGTAGCTTTAAAAGGCTGGATTCTTCTTTCTTCTCTGTTGCTCTGCTTTGGGCTACTTAGTGACATTCACTCCCTTCCACTCACACTGATGCTCGTCTAAGGGGTTTGAGAGCCACTGGCTCACTCAACCAACAAAAAAGTCCTCCTACTTTTATTTGTATGTAAGAATTCTGTGCTGGACTGAATCAAATCACCAAAATGTCTGCAAAAACACCACAGCCAGTACAAAGTAGGCAGCACAAAGCAAGTGGGGTAAAGAATCTCTTCTCTTCAGTGCTAGTGACCTTCAGGATTAGCTCTCCTCTTTTGTAGATCCACAGCTTGAGCGTGCTCCAATGCAGCTAGCTACAGGGCAACCCGCTGCAATTGCTCTGAGGGCAAAAAGCAAGGCTGCTCTGCAGAGCTGGTGCCCTGCTGGCCCTGGGAAGCAGGCAGCTACGCTCGGATGTGGTGACAGCTGAAAAACCACTCTTGACCTTTAACAGTACAAAAGTAAGCTGGGGCTTAGGTCCAAGGGCTTTATCTGCATGCTGTACACGGCTTGTATTTCAAAGAAATTTTTAAATGCACGTCTGCACATTTCTTAGCAATCATACAAATGCTGTGGAAATAGCAACAATCCTACCTGTCCTAGAAAACTGCTGCAACAACAGTGGATTCAAACATCTCCCTCTTCATTACTAGCCAAGGAATGTTTTACCAAGAGTAAGGAAAAAAAAATCATTTGACTGTATAGCCACACATCATTAATCTGACTCTTGTGATGTCAGAAACGCTGCGGGCTACTCATATCATGTCTCCGTAAACACAACTGAGAAACACAGGATCATAAAACTTGTTGTTTTTATTTTTTTTCCCCCAACACTGTGAACACCTACACTTACTGTATACATACTTCAACCGACCAACCAACCAAAAACTAACCCTATCATCAAATAAGTATTTTTTTTTTTTCTCTCTTGCCATTGCAAAGTCAAAATTCTCAAAATGGTTCTAAGGATTGTGTTGGAAGGTGAAAATAGCATGGAACTGAACTGAACTCCAATAGTAGATCTTGACTATGTAACATAATTATACACTTGTATTAAAATACCATACAAAATAGGAACCACACGACCTCCAATATATGGAAAAACGAATGGAAAAAAGGGCTACATTTTATATTCAAAGAGCCTAGCTTGATAATCACAAACCACTCCTGTCCAACTTCATGAAGAACGTGTTTTAAACACAAAGTTGTCTGATTTCAGTTATTAGCTCAATAAAAGCTCATTCTGTAGCCTTGCTTTCATTAAAAGAGCAAGCTTTGGGAAATAAAAATGATGCCACAGCCACACCTACAAAAACACCAAGACAATTCCAATTTTATTCATTTTTCCCTCGGTAAGCCAATCATGGGACTTCCAATTTACTTTCTGAAAAATGAATTTTGTCTTCTTATGCTAAGAAAAATTAAACAAGAACTACATAAAATGCTCAAGTAAAGATTACTTGTGAGCTAAAATATAAATTTGTGAAGAATACCAAGAGATTGAATATAATTTGCCATGGTTTTGTCAGCATGTGAATTAACATTTTTCTTACAAAGTCTCAAGAACTGCACTGTACCCTAAACCACAAATGTTAAACTATAACCTATTTTTTCCTCCCTCACATTACTATTAACATAAAACATTAAAATTTTCTTTGCCAATAATACCAAATCAGCAAATGCATCAATATAGGTTTCAAAACAATTATCAGTTTAAAAAAACAAGTTTTCATTTATCAAGTCCTGAAGGTAAGAGTTTAAACCCATACAAATCTACTCACATGATTACTTTTACTGCCTCCATTACACAGTTCACACAAAAGCAAGCAGCACCTCGTCACCAGCGTGACAATGTTTCTGAGATCTTTTAGAACACACAGGAAGAAATCCTAACTTCATTAAGGTCAGAGAGTTTTCTATGAACTTCATCCATAAATATCCTTTAAATACCATGATCTCTGTTAATAAGCAAGCAAAAATCTCAGGAGAAGATCAAACAATACCTCTCACCTTTAATCGATGCTAAAATTAACTGACTTTTACCTGTAGATTCTCATTTTGTTGTGGTTAGGAAACATTATTCATATTATAATGTGTTTAAATTTGAAGTATCTGTTTATATATGCTCATGCACGTGTGCACACATATATAAATCTACCTCACTTGTTCTTCATTATTGTTTCCCATGTGCCTCTCAGACTTTGGTACAAGAAGGTAGATGTTGAGCTGGTGCCAAATCACTAGTTATTTGACTAATCAATGTTCCTATTCACAATTCTTTTTGACATGGGAGCAAAGATGTTGTGGGCATACAATATATTGCCTTTTACTGTCTTAACATCCTTCATTCATTTCTAGTTGATGGAAGACGAAATGCATCTTAATTTCCAACTATTTTTAATTACTTGCAATAAGTTTCTGTGAGAAAGTTGCTTATAAATTTTGTACACTTGCAAAAAGATCACAACAGTAGCTGAACAAAGCTGTATTACTAACTTTCTCTGAAAGCTATCAGCAAAGCAATTTAGAAGCACATAGACACTGTAGTGATAGAGTGCATTAGGAAAAGCTGTTGCTAGAGAGCTATACAAACTTTAGCAAATAAACAGAATACATTTTAATTACAAACTGAGCTGCTCTCTCTTCCAAAAGAATACAAAATACAAGCTATTCAAATTTTTCTTTTGTACCCTGCAACAACCACCCAGTTTGCTGACTTCATAGGAAAAACACAGCCACCACTTTACCCTTCTAGACTTCTTTTCAATACTTTGATTTCACACGGACAGCTCCACTGTTACAAATAATAATGCAATTTCACTTTTAAAAGGGTTGTGTTTTGTTCACAATACCACACACCTCTAGGCACCTGGCAAGCTCCAAAGTACAGCTACTACACTGGATTTCAAAGTACCTGTTCAGGTTTGACAGGACTTATCTGGTCACTACTGGATGAGCAAAGTGCAACGCGGAGCTAGAACACACACTAGGTACTGCTGCCTGAAGACACACAGCATAAAGTCTTGGTGATTTAGTTTCATCTCATGAGACCTATACTTCTTTAAATCCTTTTAATTCTACCAAATAAAGCAGTTTTCAAGTTGCCACTCTCCCAATAATGCACGGTAAAAGACTCGGAGGTTTGTGAGAGCTTCTGTACCAACTGGGAACCTGCTACTGCTTTAGATAACCCAGAAGCACCGTTTCTCTGCAGTCAGGTTCTTAAATTGAGCATTTAGACAGAAAAAAGGAGGCCTACTGTCTGGCTCAGCAACACAGTATGGCTGAGCCAGGGTAATTTCAACTGACTGCAAAGCTCCGTGAGTTTTGCCCATCTGTGCTTCTTACCGGCAGCTTCCAGGGTGAGGGGTGGGTGGCAAAAGGAACGGAGAGCAGCAAAGGCACTAAAGCTGCAGAAGCCTGCGCCTTGCTAACCAAATCCTTCTGCATCGTGAAATGCCAGCCGAGCAGATCTGACCTCTGCACAAGAGAAGATGATTAAGGAAAAGGAAAAATGACTAGGGGAAATACTCCGTATGACTTAATGAGGTGGGGGAGGGAGAGAGAACATATTTTGAACCACAGACAATAACTCTCATCACTCAAAATATGTATGTGTAACTATAGCTTAGATGTCATTGAACATTTTCCAAAAAATAATTACTCAAAATCTGCTTGTTAGATGAAGACAAAAAAGAATTAAACCATCTTTCTTGTTTTTCAGAGATGTTCTAAGAGGAAAACATGATGATTATATGATGAGCTGTCGCTCAGCTACAACCCACTCTGTTCTATTATTGCTCGCTCCAGCTGCTTAAACATTCAGTCAGCTCAGCTACCTTTTATATTCATTACATGCAGAAATTCTCAGATGTCCCTTATCACACAGGGCAATCCCTGCCCTCACAGTCCAACCTGATTTGCTCTCTTTTTGCTTTATTGGAATTTCAGATTGAATTGTCAAAGAGAATAGGAACCCTGTTTCCCTATCATTTGAATTCCTGCACCACATACGTTTTTCTCTGCCCTTCCTTTTGCTCTCTAGAAGACTGAGGTTATATGGTACAGTTCACCATTTGCATATCAAAAGCAACAGCACTTTATGCAAAAAAGAAAAGCAACCAGTCTTCTGCTTTCAGAAAGAGCTTAAGACATGAAAAGCACTTCCTTCCTCTGAATCTTTAACTCCAAATTCAGGTGTAGCTTAGCCCATCAAGAGCAGTTCAGATATATGTCTTAAAACTGAAGAAGCTTCCCCAGTGCCACTGTTATCCTGAAACTCACTTGCCAGAGATTGCTTTCTTTCCAGGCCCATTTCCCCCAAAGCAGTTAAAACTTCACAGTCCTAAATCAACGAACAAAATTACAAAAAAGACTCAAACACATTCAAAAATCATAAAGAAACAATTCTTATTTATCTCTAGTTATGTGCGAATGGCACTACCCCTCCTACTGAGGTATTTCAACACTTTTTTCAAGCTAGCCAGCATGGTTTCAGAGGTGTCAGATTTTGTTATTAAAATGAGCACAATGATTCTCTGCTCTACCTTATACAGTCTAAGAAAAGAACGCAGATACAGAGCATTATTTCAGGTTTCTGTAACTTGTTACTAAGGTAGCCACTTTTTCCCAATTTTCTGTAGGAACGTGCCTTTTCTGAAGCAGAATGTCCAGCATCAACGTTAAGAACACACACACACAAGCTACTAATGCAGAATAGTTAGCACATAAACTTTAAGCTAACTGAATTTGTGATAATCCCCTTCATCAAGCAGCAGGAGACAGGCTGGATGCTATATTAGTGTCCCATTTTTCTTAACAGGAGGCAGAAGATACTTAACCACAAGCTATATAACCTTCAGAAGAAAGGTGGGACGAAGGATACCAGCTATTTGTCACCTTGTGAGGCGCACTAACTGGCCATCTATATGTTCTTCCACTCATCTACACTACTCATCCCGTAGATGAATGCACAAAGGCTTTATAGGGTAAGGGCGGGATTCAGCCACGTCCCCTCTCCCCAGTACCATGACTGATCTCTGACATCAATGTCAATGACTTCCCATCTAGAATCACACCTGGCCACCCACACAGCCTAGACAGAGCAGCAAGGGGCGAGCAGCAGAATGAGTGACTCAGAGAAATACCAGCTGCTTACCACAGCCTCCCTGCTCTCAGTACCCACAGCAGCACTGTCTGAGCTGTCCTTGGCCCTGCCAAATCCCTCTTCAGTTACATCCCACCATTACAAATGTTGATGTGTTTCCAAACCCTACCACGAAAATCCACTGCCCAGTTCACGCATAACCAATTTCACAAAGCAGATTTCTCTGCTTCAGACGGTTTAAAAGAACAGTAGCTAGCAGACAATTCTTATGCTCAAGAGCACCATGTTATATCACAAGTACACTGGATCACATATTCATTTGAATTGTAGCAGCCAAACAAGCTAGTTTATCATTCCTGGGTCACCTAAAACCCTTCTTAAACCCTCAGAGATGCCTGAAATATATCCCCATATGTTCTCACAGTTAGCGTCAGATGATTTTAATAAATTGCAGTGGATCAGAAACAAGAACCAGGCTTTAAAATTAGCCAGTCTCAGCAAACTACCTTCAATTTTTCATGTATTTCTTACTACAAATCTAAAGTACACTGTGTAAAGGCATGCTCATTTAACATCACAAAAAATGTTTTAGGAGTTATGTTGATATCGGCATAGAAATCTTACTATTAATCTTTTTCCATTTTAAAACCCATTTTATCAATTTCACAACCATTTCTATACCAGTGCTCTGCCTCCCATGAAGCCAACAGTCACCCAACTACATGTTCTCACAGAAGTGGAGATATAGATAGAGGATCCACAAAAGATTGAGATCTCAAATGCAGAAATAATATTATTGCCACCATAGTCAGTAACCCTTAAGGGGTTACAACTCAGCTGGGAGGCTATATTCCCTCTACTGCACTTTAGTTGGTAGAAGTGAGAACCTCCTAACAGTATTAGGAGTATTTTGCTGCTGAAGTCATACATCTTACAGTGAATAAATAGTTCTCTCCTTAACGGCTGCCAAATCAGACATGGAATTTCTTATGAATCATTTGAAGAAAACTACAGTCATCTTTCTAGAAGGATCTGCTTTTGTGGGTTCTAGATCTATCTCGATTCTTCAAGACACTGTAAATATCCTACGTCCCACACAGATAGAGAAGAGTCAGGTGTCAGAGTACCTGGCTTCCCCACAGTTCGGTCTGACTGGACTTGTTCGTTCAGACCCCAGTGTAAGTCAAGTAACCATATTCAATACACTAATCCTACTCTCTGGCAGTCTACACCGCACACAAATGAAACAATAGGAATTACCTATAAAACTTTATAAACTGTTAAGAGATAAAAAGTGCAAAGATAAATAGCAATCAACACCTGGCAAATACCAAGGTGATCTAAAGTAGCCGACAGGCTCCAGGACTAGTCAAATTCAACCCAAAGCTGACTGGATACACGTGTTAGAAGTGAACATTTTTCACAGCTCTATTTCTTGTGAAGCACACGGCAGAAACTTAATATTCACAATTCAAACAGCATAAACAAACCTCTTCAAAAAAGATCACAAGTCAGCTGTCAAAACTATCTTTTCTGTTCTGCACCATCCCCAGTGCGGTCCTGCCTCGGCATCTGCCTGCCTGATGTATTCAGAGGTCGTTGCCGGAGCCACTTCCTCTTGCCCGTCCTCTTTAACTAATCTCATTCAGCGGAATAAAATAAACTATTTCTGCAATAGCAGGAAGGCACATAGTGAACTCTGGAATACCAAATATACCGATTCACTTCATTCAGTGGACACAAATTTTACCCAGAGTACCTCGCTGTCACTGACTGACACTGAA
This sequence comes from Oxyura jamaicensis, assembly GCF_011077185.1. Lineage (NCBI taxonomy): Eukaryota > Metazoa > Chordata > Aves > Anseriformes > Anatidae > Oxyura > Oxyura jamaicensis. The sequence continues at coordinate 5,865,804 of NC_048902.1, forward strand.
ACAGACCAAATAATTCAGCAGCCACACCTGCACCCGGAACAGTCTGTCTTGGTCAGGACTGAGGTCATCCGCAGAGGGAGGTTTGCAGCGCAGCTGCGGTACTTTACATAAACGCAGAGCTTCCCTGGAAACTGGAGTGCCTGCTTCTTCCACCCCCACCTCCTTTTATTTTCATACACCTTTCCTATATACTTTGGGCAAATACATATTTCTGTCCCCAACTGTCTTCCATCAGCAGCTGTTTTTTCCTAATTTGAGAATGATCCACAGCACAAAATCATTTCCTATCCGAAACAAAGTATCTGTCTGATGATTTCAGTAGGATATTAACATAAGGTTCTTGCCTGTTTTTATAGCATAAGAAATAAAAATGCAAAACACCTAACGCCACTTTTTCAAAAGCCACCAAGACAGCTTTAAAGGAGCTAACAGCACAGATGAGATGTGACACAGACCATGTTTCATGCTTGCATGGTTATACCCTTTTGGTGGCAAAATGACCGGGGCTTGCATTCACTTCTCCATAATGCCAAGTTCCTCCTCCACCCCAGCCCTTATACTAAACAAACTGCTTGCAGTGATGAGGAATAGTCATCGCCATTATTCATGTGCTAGATGCGTACTTGCTTCACAATATCCTTACTGGTTCACTTCTGTTGGAAGCATGACTCAGTACAGACCTCCTCGGTGCTTGCCAAACCCCACTCTGAACATTTCTGAAGCTAAGCTCGTGGGGTATGAAATTCATATTTAATGTACAGGATAGGCAACTGTCCTGGTTTCAGTTAGGACAGTTATTTTTCCTCCTAGTAGCTGGTAGGGTGTTATGTTTTGGATTACAATGAGAAGAGTGCTGATAACATGCTGATGTTTTAATTGCTGCAGAGCAGTGCTTACACTAAGCCAAGGACTTTTCAGCTCCTCGCTCTGTCCTGCCAGCGGGCAGGTTGGGGGTGCAGCAAGAGCTGGGAGGGGACAGACCCAGGACAGCTGACCCAAACTGGCCAAAGGGGTATTCCATACCATCTGACGTCATGCTAAACAATATATAGGGGTGGCTAGCCGGGGTGGGGGGCCGGCTGCTCAGGGTTGGGCTGGGCACTGGTCAGCGGGTGGTGAGCAACTGCATTGTGCATCACTTGTTTGTACATATTATTATTATTATTTTCTATTTTAATAAACTGTCTTTATCTCAACTCACAGGTTTCACTTTCCCCTTTCTCTCCCCCATCCCAGAGAGGGAGGGGGGAGGGTGAGCGAACGGCTGTGTGGTGTTTAGCTGCCAGCCGGGTTAAACCACAACACCAACCTTACCTGTTACATGGAAGCTAATTTTTTTGTGACACAAATAAGCATTTAGTAGAGCCCAAGATAATATATATCCACATGTAATTAACCTACATCAAAACAGATCAAAGCTCTCATTTTGTGAATAGCTCTGTATGAATGCACTTTTTTAAAACCAGGCTTCTGAAATGAGTTATAAAACGTAAGTTGGAGGTGTTTAGGTATCAGCCAGTGTAGGTATCCTAACTGAGCCAAACTCCTAACTGAGCCAAACCCGCTCGCTGGAGCTAGCCTGCTCCACCAAGCATTCTTAGTGAGACCCATTCAAATTCTCATATTAACTGACAGAATAAGCAGGAAGTCCAACAACAACACGAAAGGAAACATAGATGCACATTTCAACACATTAAAATAATGTAGGACTTCCATTCTTCTCTAACCAAGTTCTTGTGCATATGCAAAAGAGGATGAAGATGTGAAGTTTTAAATTTCAGCTATGGACTGTGTTACAAACAGCATCAAAAGACAGAAACGTGTCTCTGCCCATTCAGCTGAATGTTACCTTGTCAACTGTTATTAATATAAGCTTCCTGAAACAAGTGCCAAAATCACCGCTGGCTTCAATAACAAAGAATCCACTCTGAAGAAAAAAAATACAAATATATACACGTATGTATGGGGAGGGGGGTTGTTATGCACTTTTACTAAGTGAGTTTGTATTACATCAGCTTTTGCATCAAAGCTGGTAGCACAAAGAGGAAAGCAAAGCCTACTGTTTTATGGACTGATGTAATCAAGCTGAGCATCTCTGACTACTTGGCAGTGGAGGGCAATGACAGTTCTTCACCTCAGATCACACGCTTTTGTGTTCTTTTCCTCTTGCTTGTACATCCTGACACATAAGGAATCAGCCTACATTCCAGTGAGACGAAGCAACACTTGCCTCAAATCTCTCCCTCTCCTCCCCCTTTACCCCCCTCCTTCTCTCAATGGTCCCAGCTATTGCAGGCAAAAATCAAAACTTATGAAAGTGGAAAGGAGGGGGAGGAGAAATGCTGGGAATTGAAATAGGCACATCTAAACACTGAGAAGTGGGTCATAAATTTGCACACTGCTCAAACAACAGCTGTATTTTAAGTGTAATGTAGCAGATATTTATCCATACACAGAGCTGACCTGGAATGATTATTACTGAAGGTGTCTGCCCAGTGCCATGGGGAGGTACTTCACTGGGACTCCAGCCCCATAGAGGGGAACACTGCAGTTGAATTACAGGCTCGAAGCTCTTAGCTTTCTATTTTGCGTCAGCCCATGTATCTATTCCATAAGGCTCCTAAAAACTTATGTATGTAACTTCACTTTTCTGTGTCCGTTTTCCACCTGTAATCTGGGAATAGCGACACTAAGGTTCATAAAGAACTGCAGACATGGGCTGAAGAGAAGTTGGATTGCTTTCTGTACACATAACCCAGCCGTGGAATTCCTCCCAATGAAATCTTGCGTGTTTCATCCTCTTATCTGCAACACAAGATGTACACCAGACCTCTGCACTGAGTTACTTTACACTAACAAGCACAAACATACTCCACTGCCTCTAAAAAGGTTTTTTTTGCAGTGCTCATTTGCAGAGTGCAGCATCATTTGCAAGCGACTTTCATATTCTGCTGTCATGGGAAAAGCATTTTTTTCCACAAATTGAGTTCTTCCACAGCCTTATCATAAAGAAACACACTTCAACAGAAAATATTAAAGAAAATGTATTTACACATGGAAAATACCATAAACCTCACTGACAAATCTAATCTATTACCAAGACCCACCAGTATACACACAGTACGTGCTGTGAGAAGTTTTCCTTGTAGGAAGTTTCTCAAATTTGCCCTGCTGTATAGCACAAACATCTGTACATTGGTTGTATCAAAATTCATCAAAAAATCCACCAAACGTGCCATGCTATTAACTGAAGAACCCCCCCTCCATACCCCTCTATTTTTTCCCTTCATTCTGTAACTGTTGGGATAAATTAATAAAGAGAAAATAGTGGTTAGATTCTGCTATTTTGAGATTTTTTTGCCTTCTTCACCAAATCAGATCTTTGCAAGGCTTAAGGAAGATGTTACAAAGCATCTAATCTACATTAAAAGTACCATGTCGTAGACTGTGAAAAATGAAACATCATGCTAGATGGTTATGTACATAAGATTATTGCAATTGATCTTTTGTTCTTTGTCTCACTTATTCTTCAACTAGGTAAATATATATTTTTTAAATGTAGGCAGTAAGAAAAATATGGTTCTATACAGCTGATTTAGCTACTTGAATTCCTGAAACTGATGACTTATATTTGCCTGCTGTCCTTTCCGTTAATAAGAAACTGCACAATCCCACCCTCCACATCTGCTAGCGTTTTTGAGCCACCAACAAACTAACGTGCAAATAAATGAGCAAACATTAATTACAAGTCAAATGCATCAATAAAAACATACTATAAATCTCAAAAATAGACATGTTTTTAAGGACAGAAAGGTTATATACATGTTAATCTGCATGGATATGTGTCTATGATCTAGATGTAACGTATGTATTATAGCTATATATTACCTGTATGCCTTTATATCATCTGTATATTTATATAGATATACCTACACATGTATTATCTATAAATAGCACAGGTATTTTACCTAATATTGTTAACATTGCTGTTTTTTTGTTTTTGTTTTTCGATTTGGGATAAGCTGCCAATTCAAAATATAAAACTTGATATGTTTCACTGTCACTGTCACAAACCCTACTCTAATCCATGCAGTTAGAGACAAAAGAATTTATTTAAAAAAAATCTTCTTACTAGCTGAGTTCACAGGCATCTGAAAATGCAGAAACATAATATTTCAATCAACTTATCCACACACTTGCTCCATTCAGTCCCCACTGTTCTGCCAAAAGAGGAAAAAGGTTCCATAATTTTAGGGTAGAGAATGGGAAACTTCTTTATTAGAAATGGCCCTTGTTTCATTAATTTCTACAAGAAAATACGATACATTAATTTAAAAAGCAACAACAACAAGAATTCTCAATTTAAAAAAACATTCTTATTAGTTTGTTTGTTTTTTTCCATTTAAAGGTACCATATTGCTTCAGAAACTAGTAAGAATTAAGTTTTCTAAGGTCATTCCATACTATCGTCCGAGCCATTTTTCCCTAAACTTAATGATGTAGAGTCCCTGGCAAAAAGAAGTCCAGTTACAACAGAAGACACGCAGTTCTTTCTAGTTTTATGTCACATGCATTAAGCAGCATATAATAAAAATGCAACTTAAAAAAAAATACAATGAACCATCAAATACATTGCAACATAATTAGGTTCAATTTAATTTCAAAAGCCTTCTGGCACCACTGACTTTCATGGCTTTATTTAACCTGAAAGACCTTGAGAAATTATTACTGATTTTATGTATATATACACACACATACATTTATTTAAAGACAAAGCATACATGACAGAGGTGGAGATGACAAAAGGCAAGAATTTCTTACATAAAGTCACACCTTTCCCAGCTATTCATAGCAGTTCAGATGAATCTGCCAGATGTTCCCCTGGCAGCATGGAGGAAGGTAACGCACTCTGCCCAGGGTCTTGAATTTGATCCCATACAGCTCTGCTCCTTTTGCCAGCTGCACTCAAAACCTGGGTAATTACCGCCAGGTGAACCACTCATTCCCAGAAGAACTTTTCAAGTGCCTGAGTTTGTATCAATGAAGTCTTTCAAATTACAAGGTACACATTTCAAAATGCACTCACCTGGTGTATTGACAGACAAAGCAAGGAGCTAGGAACTGCTGCACAAGGGATAAATTACAGACCAAAAAATCTCTGAAGACTGGCAGACATTCAGACCAAAGTGATGCAAAAACACTAAGAAGATGCAATTAAAATGTAATTTAAGTAAACTCAACTTTTCAACACAATTCTGTCAATAGCAGGAATCTATCAGAAACTAAATTGGGTATGATGGCATGCATTAACTTTAAAGATGAGCATCGAACCTTCTGCATTTCAGTTTGCTAAAGATTTTGTTTTGTTTATCCTTTGTCTGAAATGCATAGTGGAAGCAAAACAGTTGGAGCCTGATGAATTATGAGGTGTCTACAAAGAACTTTAGGGTGCTTTGGGGAAGGGCTCAGAATCAAGTATGTTCACAGAGTTACAGCATCATGGACTGGCTGAGGTCGGCAGGGACCTCCGGGTCCCTCTGGCCCAACCCCTGCCCAAGCAGGGCACCCAGAGTGGCTTGCCAAGCTTACACAGAAGCAGACAAACAAAACAAAACAAAACAAAAACACAGTATCACGAAGAACAAATCACTGAAACAGGACAGAAAGCATAGTAGCCTTTTTTAGGTATAACATCTGCTTTTTTTGTCAGAAGGACACGCAAACACTTGTACACGTGGAGAATGAAATAGTGTCTCTCTGCAGGGACTTTAAAATCTCTGGAGCACATATGACAAAAATCGATAAATTAAATGTTGCTTTTATTGGGTTTTAATTTACTTGAAACTTTAAAGCCTTTGTGTGCATTTTACCAATGAACGGAAAATAAAAAGACTCATCCTGCATAGTATCATCTTCAGAAAATGTCAGGCAGTCAGTACATAACCTGATCCTTTGGAAATTCTCACTCTAGACAAATGTTTTCTGTTGCTGAAGCAGATATTAACCAACATTTTCCCAGAAAGAATGAGCTCCTTGTTCAGATTGTCTCTATCTTACAAGAAGATTTCTTACATGAAGTCAGTTCTTCCTGGAGAAAGAGAAAAAAAAAATCCCCATCTTTCTTGAGAAATGTCTTGTATAGACAAGCTTTAGGATTTTGCATACATCTGTCTAACATGGGCTTTATAAATACTGTTAATGTCACAGTAAAAAGAAGACTAACTCTGTGTTACACCCGAGACATCAAAAAGAACACTTCCCATTCCATTACCTTTTTATAGGGGGGGGAAATATAATGAATCATATTAGACAAGCAAAGACACCAAGCCACCAGTTCTCTGTTATAAACCTGAACAGAGCAAGGGTCCCATCTTACAAACACTGAAGAGATGTTTCGAGAGAATTTTTACAAAACTATCACCAGTTCTTTCCTAGAATATCTGCATGTCTGCAGGTGAGCAAAACAAAACTTTAAAAATCTAACCCAAAACACGATTTTTCCTAGGCAGTGATTTCTTAAAGCCCAGATCAGGCTTAGCACGATTCCTGCTGAAGTGCATTAGTATGCTCTAGGCTTTTACCTTCAGTGCCATGACTTTACTCCTCTCCAAGTGTTCTCATTACCTTTTATGCTTTCCTTTGAAAAGTGGAATTCAAAGCAGATTAATCACAGAATATTCGACTATGAATATGTAATGATGCTCTTTATTTTGTTGTGAAGCTTTTTGAGTCCATCACTAAAAGCAGCAGTTTTAGAGCAGACATAAAGCAGAGGACTGGTGATGTCAATCAGTTATGCGGTCATACACACTATGACACTAAAGAGTCAGTATTCCAATGTTCATGTTCTGCTCTTCCCATCATAAGGATTATTAAGCATTCTGTCTTCAGAAAGAAAATACTTTTATGGGCTTTTAATTCCCAGTACTGAAAAAAGATTCTTATATTCAAGTCCAGTGCTAGCCATACAGAGAACAAACTTACAAAAATATACCAAATCAAAGCCACTGGAAAATCTCTATCCTTCATATGACTGTATTTTCTAGACGTTACATAGCTAGAATTATTTTTAAAACCCTAGGCTTGTATACAAACCAGGTTCAGAGCTCAACAAGACCAGAATACAAAGCATTAGAGTACAATAATAATAACAATAAAGTACTAATTTTATTATCAGCAATTTATTTTGGAACAGAATACACTGTTCCAGATAAGTTGGTGAGTTAGTGTTCCGTATCAGAGTGCTTTTAAAAAGAAATTAATGTGCAGTTGGCCAAATTCATCTTTGACATAGCCTGCTGAGGTCACCCAGGCTTTATTACAGATAAATACAGTTCAGTAGGCTCAGCTGTTACTATTTACTTTAAAAATAAGCTAAAAAGTCGGGACTGAAGCTCACATTTCAGCAAGTTCTTACCGGTTTTCAATTGAGAAGCTGTTTAAGTGAAGACTCTGACAATCCACCCTAGCATATATATCTTTAAAATTTACATACAGAGTTCTCTGTTTGCTGTCCTAACAATTAGTTTTTTAATGATTTCCAAATAAGAAACAGCAGAGAACTGTCTGGCGGCTGGATCAAGACACTTGCCCTTAAGATAACAAATCCAGATAGCAAATACTTAACAACATAGATATTCGTACTTGGAAAAGACCAGAACTTACTCCATTTGCAATACAGTCCCCCATGGACTATTCCAAATGCACAGATAATTGGAGCCAAGTGGAACAGCTTGCAGACTCAGAACTACCTGAGCAATGCTTCTCTTGACCTTGCATGCACATGCCAGACCCAGCTGAGGCTGTAAGCACTCATACCTGAAATTACTGCAGTGCTACCTACCTTGGACATGTCATCTAGTAAAAATTGCTGATTAATTACTATGCTGTTAAGATAAAGCTGCTGTTAAAGAAATGTATATACTGCAAAAAGTCATGCTAAATCTTTAAGCAGAATAGAAAAAAAAATCAGAATGGAATTTCCCTCAAGCCTGCATTTCCTTCCTTCTGTTGCCTTAGTGTACCACATGAAAACAACAAAAAAAAGAATTGAATTTCATCTAATTGGATAGTGAAATCAGGTAATGCTAAGTTGTGCAGACTGCTTGAAAACACATCAAATTTCATATGGAAGAGTCCTGCTGGAGTAGGGTTTTCAGTGATGATCTCAGCCGAATCCTTGGACTCTTTAAAAGATCTATGTTACGCCAATTATCTGGTTTATATATAACTAAAACATATTTATACATTTTTATGATAATTTCTCAAATTCTTTTTCCAGATTTTCTAGAATCTCTAAATTACTTACATTCTCTTTAAAACAATGTTTAGTTATTGCAACAGATTTTAAAAGCGAATATAAATTAAGTGAGAAAAAGGTCAAAAGATTTTCAGCAAGTCTGATGCAATGACGCTAGCAGCATGTGAAGGTTTCTGTGGATCACAATAGCTGTCATCTACTGTATGCCGTTTCCTAGCGTACTGGAATTTTCCCCTATTATCGTATCTATGCACTACGCCAGCAGACAGATGGTAGCAAGGTGCAAAATACGTAATGGCTATAGATCAGTTGCATGATAGAGAACTTGGATATTTTTCCATGGTATCCAGATTTATGTCAAGAATTTAGTATCAGCCACATCATTATTCTAGGACCATGAGCTCTTACGAAGAATATATATATATACAAACATGCATATACAAAGCAAATATATATTAGTATATTCTCAGATACCTTATATATATGTGTGTGTGTGTGTGTGTGTATATATAAATGTATAAATGTGTAAAGGAAAAAGGAATTTTTCTTCTTTAGCCTTTTTCAATAACAGCCATAACTGGCCATCTTGAAAAAGGAAGGAGGATAAACATAGGTAGTCAAACATATTTATAACTTGCTAAGCAAAATGAAGAAAAAATGGAAAAGGTCAAAAATAACCAGAGATGCACAGAACAAAAGCCATTTGTCCTGTAATAGGCTTGCAGTGCTTGTAGGTTTCTATTCAGATGGACTGCTTGGAAGGACAGTACCTTATGATTCATAATGTATAAATTGACACTGTAAAACTTCCTCTGACTTCCTTTTTTTTTTTTTTTTTTTTTCTTGCAACAACTGAGTCATTTCTGTTATTTTTTTGGACAAGCAAAAACAATTTTTCATGCTATTTCAATTCATTCAGAAATTTATAAAGTTTCCAAAAAGAAAGTTTATTAATAGAAGTTTCTTCATAATTTTTTTTTTAAGAATGAAGGGGAAAAATTAAGCAAGAAAATTTTAAAGACAGAGTTTGAGCCAGTTAAATTTGTCCTAACTACACTATCATTATTGAAATAGCAATTTTATCCACTTATAGATTTCAGAATAATATTTAAAATCAATCATAGAAGTAGTCCAGAAGACAACAATGCAAACAATCATCTAGCTCCTGCATCAGTCAGTCCAAAGTTGATCTCTGCAACAAGTCTATGACTTTCATGTGAGCTATGTAATTAATTTTAAGAAGACCATCTGCACTGATGGAAAACCCATCAGATTCCAGACAGTTAAGTAGACCTGCCACTGGAAATCTGAGGGAACTCACTTCCAGTTTGCTTTATCGAGCTCCAACTTCCAAGTCTTAGGCCTCATAATACAGTCTTGTGCTAGACTTAACCATGTACTCCTACTATCAGGAGCCTTTTTCTCTGTTCTGGCAATTGTAGACTGTAATTATATCTCCTCTTATTCTGCTTTTGCATAAAATAAACAGATTATTTTGAGCTTTGGAAAGCTTGTCTTGTAAAAGCAGATTACAGAATCTCATTGTTTCTTCTCTTACCTCACACACACGCACATCACTGCTCCTTCAGCACTGAAAACTTGCTCTAAAAAATAAATAATAAAAGATGTGCTATTACATTTTCAAAATATGCTCTTACAGACTTCTGCAGTCATACCTGGGCTTCAAGCAGGCAGCAGGATTATGGCTGGCGATACAGAACATCCGGGCACTCAGAACAACAACCCTGGTAGTCACGCCTGACAGTCACTCCCATTTATTTACCTTCTGATGCGTTCAATGGCAATTCACACACTGACAGCCGAAGACACCATTAAATGGAGTTGTATGTTCACTTGGCCTGTCAATCTGTGGACTGTGAGGCATAGTAACAGGTTTTTATTTTAAGACATTTTGTTCATCAGGAAGTAATTGATCCATCTGAGAGGAAGGTATAATTCCTTTCTCATTCATAGCAGGTAACCTGAGGCAGATGTGAAAACGTTTTAGTTATAAATATGTACCTGTCCAACTATGCAGTATAATTCCTCATACTTGAACAGCTTGTAGAGGGTCTGGGGCATCAGCATCCAGTGATCAAAATTATAAACTACTATCAATATAGCATATGCTATCAAAAACAAAGTATCAAGTTTGATATAAAGCCTAAATATTTCCCAATGTATTCACAATTTAAAACAATTTAAACAATTTCACTTTGAATTTATTTAAAACCACCAAAGAATGAACCTGGCAAACTTTAAGTACAAAATTAATACTATATGCAGTAGTTTCATCAGTCAGAATTATAATTTCTCATTCCCTTCAAAGATTCCCCTTGGCAAAATGAACCTAGTATTTAAAAGCACATCATGCACCAAAAATGTGGATAGTTTTTAAGAAATAAATAATAATAATAATAATCCATTGGTAAGTCAAAACTCTATGTCTGTAAGAGAATGAGTTTGTTGATTACACAAATACTTTTTTTTTTTTTAATTTATTTTTTAAAGCAGATGCTCATAGAAAATATTACGTAAAGATAGGAAGGAAACTGTTATGACATACAGCCTCACCACATTCTGGTGCCATCACCTACTTTTGAAGGCTACACAGAGTTGAAACAGCTCAGACAGCCTTCGCCAAGGGAGGGCATGCAGTTCAGGAAGAAACATTTTAAGTTAGTACTGTAGACGTGCTTCAGCATGATTCTGTAAGGGAGTTAAGGCTGTTCCATGATACTAATCACTGACATAAAATAAAATTAGCTCTTTAAGTTGGCTGTGCAGGTTCATTAAGCTAATGGCTTTTAGTCATTTTCTACGACAAACTCTTCACAAGCTTTATTCCATGTTCTTATATCTGTGCAACATCATGAACTAGCTGCTCTGCATCTGTGGCTGAAGTTACCTCTACGTAACCCGTAACAAAGCACTTCCTTAAATGTGGAGGTAAACAGAATACACCACACTTATTTTAGGAGGGGAGATAGGTATTCATAACGATTTACTTTCAGTAAAACTGGAATCATTTACACAAGGAATTCCAGTAGGACTATGGAAAAACTCAGTGAACTTAGTTTGGTCTGCATTGATTTTTAGCTGTGCAGGCACCTGCCTAGTGTCTTCATTTTTCATTCTTCGAAGAATTCACAGTGTTTCATAATACAGGCTCGTTATAAAATTTTGGTGACAGCAAGCAGCGGTTTTTCAAAGTAGACCAACACAGAAATATAAAACATTTTTTCATTATCAATTATGCTTTGAAACTAGATTAACTATTTTTCTTCATGCTATTGCAATAACAAACAACAAAACTTCCTGAAAACCAGTATATTGATGTTTAGTCCTCAAAATGGATTATACCAAGCACCTAGTAAGACCCTTATTTAGAACAGCATGTGTAACAGGTAACCCAATGGTGGACTGCAGTTAATGGATTTTAAAGCCATAAAGGATGTATATGTTAATTGGTGTGGCATGCAGCAAAGAATGAAATGGATCCCAGTATGGTTTTCCCTCCCTGAAGTCAAAATGCAACGAAAAAACCCTGTTTTGCTTCAGCTGCTGCTGTGGTCCTATCATAGCAGACATACTCACATCCCACAAAATTAACCTATGTATTTTGTCCACCATTTTCTGCAAAGGCGAAGAGAACCAACAATTGTTTCTACAGAATCTAGCATCTCCTGGCTACTTCTCTGAACAATTTGAGAGCTCATTAGAAGAGATGCTTCACTGTCAGAGTCAAAGGTCTTTGCATGACTGCACCATTGCTGTAAACCTGGTGTTGCAAAGAACGGCTTGGCATACAGAAGGTGTAAGAAAGCACGGCTTGGCATATTACTGTGCTTACAAATACTGACAAATGACAAGTACACAAGGAGAATTTCACTCACTGAAAAAGTTGGTGCTGTATATACATCCGACCAGGAGTCCCTGTCACAGCCTAACTAATTTAGCTCTGCTCAATATCACCCAAACGCACCCAACTAGCCAGCTTTGGTGGCTCTTCAGCAGCTAGAACACTGCAACTGGTATGCTGGAAATCTTTATACCCTCAAGTAACTTCTGGAAGCCATATTTCAACATTTTAGCTATCCCATTGATTTTCAGGATCTGTCAAGATCTTGGAGGAAAATCTGAAATTCTAAAACACAGGTTAAGTTTAATGATCACAGTCCACAGAAGGGATAATTTAAATTATTTTCCTTTAAATGAGAACTGTGCCATGTGCTAAATATTCCCCAAATATGAATATGTTAATGATTGTGAGGAAAAATGTGAGGTCTTTACATCTGATAAACCTTGCACAAATATAAGGTTCCTCTCCCCACTAGTGGCCTGTACAGCGAGAAGGCTGTGTAGATGTACACACAGAATGATAGAAAGGGAATTAACAAGGAAACTTCTAGCTATTCTAATACCTGAACTGATCCGTTGTTCAAAACCTTGGAAATATACATCACTAGTTATTTCACCCCTCAACAGAAGCCTCTTTTAACTCAATCTCAGGAAGCAAACACATCAAAAAGCTGTTTAACTTTGATATTCCACAAAGCACTGCACTGTGCTACAGCAATTTTCTTTGCCATGTCCTAATTTTTTTTTTCTCATTTAGAGAGATTAACTGCCAAAATATGTTTTGAGCTCGAAGGTCTAAGAGAACACTAAAAAATCTAAAATTCTAAAGTTAACACTAAAATAACTAGAGAAACAAAAATTAATTTGCTGCCTTGGTGAACCAAGTAATTTATATAGAACCAGTGAGAACTATATTGCCAGTCAGAGGAGTAAAATACTAGTGTAAGATAAGCTGGCAAACCACGTTACCTACATACAGTCCTAAAAGCCTCTTAACCTTTGCTCGATCCAGCAAATTATAAAAGAGACAGAGAATCTTCCCGAGCTACAGAAAACAAAAGAAAAGTGAAGAAGAATGTGCCAAGTTACATGACATAAGAAATAACACTATTATTTCTTGGAAAACCTCCACCCAACTCCTGGAAAGAGAAATAAATAGAAAAACGTATTGCAACACAACTGCTACTAAATCAATTTAATAAAACAAATTAATAGCTACTGCCGTTACATATTTCACTAGGCAGTAAGTTGCTAAATTCATTTCCCCACTGAAGGACTGCATTTTTAAGTTTCCAAAGCTCAGAAGTTTTGCTTTTGTATTAGGTACATCAGCTGCTGACCACAGCTGTAGCTCAGCTTCTGGAGAGCGACAACTGCATGTGCGATGCAGCAGTGGAAAGCTGCATGCGTTATTTCAACAATACCTCCTGACCAAAAGCAAACCTTATTGTCAGACAGCAGGAACACTCAGTGGGAGCAGAATCTCTCCCCCTCTCTCTTCAGGAACAGCAATTTCTAGGGCATTGCATCAATAGTTATTTGCCTTGGTATCAGAAAAAAACATCTTAGCTCATCAATCACAAACATATTCTCAGACACCCACAGCAAAACCACCCCCAAACACTAGGCAAAACGTATATATCTACCAAGAAAAAAAATCTGACAGATGAGCAGTCTTTTTAGCAAAGTAAATCCTTTACAATTATCAGATTTGTATACTGTCTTTTGATTTAACTACCCAGTTACATGGATTGCTGTACAGATACCGCACAGAATTTATTGAACTTCCAGTCTCAAACTCCTACCCTTAACTGTCATGTTACAATTTCAGTCTTGTTTGAATAATAAAGTTCATTTAAAAATGAACAAGATAACATAGCAAGCAAGGACTTATTTTTAAAACCTATGAGATTGAATAATTTACCATCTCCTTTTCTGTCATACATTTACATGTCCAGATTAGAAGTATCCATCTCCCATTATTACAAATACGTCTTACTATTATTGTTGTATGGCAAACTTTCAGAAAGCTCCAATAGAAAAGATCTTTGTTGGATTCATTCTTTTGTATTTGCTTTAAGAGATTTTTCCACTTAGGTATCTATCGAATTCAGTTCTCACTGTAGCCTACAGAATTTTCAACTGTGAGCCTGGACTATCAGATTTCATCCTCCATTACATGCAATCTCCTGTATCAAAGTTGACTATTTTTCCGGAAAGACACCTTGAACTCAGCAGTTCTTCCTAAACTAAAAACACACAAGCAATTCAAAATCTTCCATGTTCTCGTATTTGAAATTCTTTTAGATTATACCATCAGGCCTACTTTTCAGAAAAAGAATGAACTACTCAAATATAGTCTTGATGTATCCTCCCAAAATATGAAATTAATAAAAACATACATAGTGACCTTTAGTTGATCTAGTCCTAATCAGCTAGCTACATAATCTATTTATTCTGTTATCTGGACTGTAACACAAACAGGACATTCCCTCAGCCACCTAGCAGTTGTAGCCACGTGTGGTATTTCTAATCAGAGGAAGTACGTACTCCTTAAATATACAGCTAAATCTAAACCATGCAGTTCAGACTCCTTTGGACTTTCTTAAAGGTAGAAAAGTGAATTATTTCTGCCAGTTAAAAAGAAAATATTAATCAGAATTATCATAAACTAAAAATTTTGTGAAAGCACAAGCTGAAACTGTCAACAACTCTACTGCTTCGCATACTCTGGAAGAAATGGAAATTATACCACTGATCGGGGGGAAAAAAAGCTTTTATTCCTCATGAATTTTAATCTTGTTTTTCACTGTGCTACTTCTCTCAGGATTTGGGAAATGCATAGTGCTGGTGTTCATCAGAACATGCCTACAGGCCCACAGGCACGTTCTTACTTAGATTTCATATTTCCCATACAAGACTGCTGCTTCATTTTGGGGGCCTTGCCCAGGAGAAGGCTGATGAAACATCACACACTTTTATCTCTATATTTCTTGCCTTAATGACTATGCAGAGTTGTTGTATGGTCTTTGACATGTACAATAAAAAAGACCGTATTAGTAACAGAAATTTCTGAGAGAACTGGGACTCCTGAGCTGCTTTTTTTATAGCTTCAGGGAGGTGGGGGATGACAGATTTTGCTGACATTTACTCTTGGATAGGATTGAAATGTGAAACAGAAATGGTTCATGAAATGCATGTTGCTTTCTTCACAGTATTGGAAAATAACTCTACTCTCTTCCCAAATTAAACATAAAAATAAAAGAACGCTTCATGATAGCTGCTTTCTTCAAAGCTTATATAAATTGTTTTTAGCCGTCACTGTCTGGCCCAAAGCTTAATTCCACTGAGCTGCTGAAAATAAAAGATGGTGATTAAAGGAATACAGTGCCACTTCAAACACTATTTTTGTCATGTATGAGGAACAGTATCATAGATTAGCATCCTAATGTATTTCGGAATTTCAGTATGTGGCTGTGATATACCCCAACCCAGAAATGTGGCTGGTAGACTGTAGTGAGCGACATTGGTCTATAACAGTTAAAGATTACTGGTTTCATATAAAGCTGCATTCATCTGATTTTAATACTGTCCAGCACAGGCTATGCTGGATCTGATTTCCAATGCTGAACTGCATTAACAGGTTGAATATTCAATTGTGCTGAGCTAACAGGTAAAATTCAGTGTATCAAATACTATTTTCCCTTCCAAAACACACACGTCTGTCTGGCAGTCTCTTTCCTCTGGACAGATGCAGTAACTCCTCCTTTTATTCAAAGATGTTTTCTTGATCATGAAATCTAAAAGAGTTACTACATACTGCACCTTTTCCTTCACAATCCAAGCAACTATGGGAGTCTATGTTAACTGCAAACCAAAGCCAATGAGTAACCCTTTCTCGCATAATTTCAAAATTTTGTATCAGCAGCAACACATGTAATATTATATTTCTAGTTTTCATCAACCATGTTAGTTTTGATACAAAAATCCTTACACCTTACTTCCATCAGACACTGCTCAGGCTTCTGCCTCAGTAACATCCAGCTTGATACATAGCTAATACACCGCTTCATCGAAAGAGATTTAGCAGTTCAGTTTCACAGCTTGGTTGTTCTGTGACTTTAATGGACCTTATATAGTGTCTCCTCAGAACCTGTTGCAAAACATCGACCAATTTACTTCTAGTGCTGGGCAATGGTCATCACACAATAAATGTCAGTCACGACTTAGATTTGATAAACAAGTTCCAAAACTATCTGAATGTCTCATTTTGACACACAAAGTATTAAAGATTTTCCGACTTGAAAGAACATTTTATTTGGGAGAGTAACTTTTCCAAATTGAAAAAATCATAATAAAACTTTAAAAAATTCTCAGAACTAAAAAGAAAGAATTCTAGTGGACTTTCAGGTATACTTAAAACGTCACAGTCATATTTTCCATTTCGCACTTCCCCTATAAGCTTTATCTAATAGTCCATTCTATGACTGAAAAATTTGGCAAAGCTAAATGAACAGATCACAAATAGTTTTACCTTCAGCAGCCAGTAGTAAATCTCTGATTATTAGAGAGGGAAATTTCTCCTTTTCTTAACTGATTCCGTTTTCAGTTTTAATAACTGAAACTGCAACACAGGCGCTTTCTGAAGCAGAAGTAGTGAAAAATGAATAAAGCATTTAGAGAAGGCCTCAACACAGAGAGAAGTGCTATTAATTTCAGTGGGTGGTATGCTTAGAGAGATGACAATAATGTAAGCAGTGACAGGGTAAAGCTCTTGGGTTCCAGTCCAAATCTTTCAAACAGAATGCTCTAATGAGAGTCCAAAGTCTAAATTTAGGTGTCTAAAATTAAAATGGACCGACTATCTAAGGGGTCAACCTTCTGTATCTTCCAGTTAATTTAAGATACAGTATGGTTACTCAGTTGTATGAAAAAAACAGATCACTAGTAGTTTACATATAGAACTCATGTCCCAATTTTAAGGGCACAGGTTTACCATATAGTCATTTCCTGACCTTCATCAGTTTTCCCCAAAGTTGAAAACTTGGCCTCAGAGACAAAGCTCCCTTTGTTCATAATATTCTTAATATCAAAAACCTTCTTTCAGAAATAACTGGGCATGTTTATTCAGGCTATTCAAGTTTGAGTCTTTATCTTCGGCAATAACAGAACTGATCAACACATTAAGCAGCCTTGCCCTTCAAGGTTTTATAGCAACCAAACAAAAAAATTAATCTGACAAGTATCTCCTATCCATTCCTTCACTCCCCCTTTAAGTTCTCTATCAAGTAAAGAATAAGGTAGAACTTCGAGTCTGAGTGTTAATCTTCCAAACATTCAGTAAACTACAGCTGAGAATGATTGGAAGTTGTAGAATTGCCACTGCTGGACAATGAAAAGATGGATTAAAAGGCTGTGGACATCTACAAAACATCCATTTCCGATTGGTTGAAAAGTATTCATTTATAAAGCAGCACTACTTTTTATTTTATTTTTTTACCTTCCTGTCAGTCTTACGAAAAATCTTTAATAGAACCACAAAATAGAGTGCTTTAACCTGCCTTTAGCCAGAGAGAATGCAACAGCCTCAGAGACAGATTACATAGATGCCATCCATGATTAGGTGAGAAATCTTTTGGGGACTTCATTTCTATTGCCATTTTGCTACTCACTTACAAACACAATCCACTGGCCCGCTTGTGTCCTACCTGCCTATAGAAGCTGTGGAGCTCCTACTTATCCCAGCTACAGCATCTGACTCTTCAGCTCAAGCTGAGGAGAGATGGGCTGTTAGCATTACATGCTCACACTTCAGCACCTAATGTATCAGTTAAGAAGGTGATTAGCATAATATCATTTTACAGATATTCTTTATGAGGAAGGAAATGTTTTAATAATAAGAGCTCTTAGATAAGCCAATAACCACATAGTAACTCCTCAGGAACCCCAAATTCCCCTTTCCCCACAAGAAACATCACAGTTTTGTATATGACATTCTTTGTCTTGTAGAAACAACGACTATCTGTGGCGGTTCAATCACTTCTTGCAGCTGTTAGGGTTTGTTTTTCATCCCATGAAACAAAACAAATGAACACACAAACCAAAATGAGAGTTTTGTCATCTGAATTGTCATTCCTTGTTGCTAATGGTCTTCTTATTAAACAGCATGTTTTCCCATCTAAAAGAATGCAAAATTCATTGCTGTATTAACAAACATTCTGTAACATGGCCTTCTTGCTTCTCAAGGAACTTATTTCCCTCCCAGAAAAATAAAATGAGAGTGAGAGCCCTTCTCCTGTAAAAGCCACCTTAGCACCCTATGCTTGTATTATGCAGAGGCCCTTCCCCATCACTTTACAGAAAAATTAAGAGGTTTTACAAGGTGTGTAGTTACACCGCAGTTACTTTCTTTGCTTTTCCATGATGCCAGAAAGAAGCTTTTGTTGAAAATGTAAAATTACAGGGCTTGCTTTTCATTAGGGATTTTTGTAATGCACTAAATTATGAAAAAAAAAAACAAGTCTTGAACACATTCATCTCACCATTAGTGAGTAGCTAGTGCAAATATATTCTCTCATTTTACGGAAGTAGTCTAGACAAGCTATTACAGTATGCCACAGTTTTCAGATTGAACAGCAAATCAATAAAATGCTTTGGTACAGCTCTCACTTTCAGCTGGATGCTGACTTTATTTATTTCTAAGACCATACGTGAATCTTAGGCAAAATGCCTAGCATTTAGATGCTTCACCACAACCAAGATTCACTGCATACAATAGCTGCTCAAGTTGCATCTTGCTAACAGTAACAAAAACATTTATTTAAAACAATAAATGGTCTGTTGGTTGCATGGCTGACTAGTAATCCACTTTGAAAATATCCCACATAAAAAATGGCTTGAGATTCTGGGGAGAAACTAGAAGGTGATTATAGCACTCAGACACCTGAATACTGCAAGCGGTTCTACGCATACGTTACGCTTCTGTGCAAACGAACCACAACAGAAATGAAACACCAGTGGTATAATATCAGTACAAAACCAAATGAAATCCAAGCCCACGGTGAAGGGCTTAAGAAGCCCTGCATCAATCAATCCCTAAGACCACCTTGCCTCCCTGATCTTCCCTGCCGGGAAGTCAGCAGGGCCAAAGAAGGCCCTCACCGCGTGCTGCATCGCCACATTCCCAGCTGCCAGCTTGGGGCAGGACAGACAGCTGGACGAGAAACAAGGGCCCATGGAAAACCTGACGTTGTACACCAGGGGCAGCAAGTTATCCTGTTCTTCATGTACATACACACACATAGGTAGGCACTTGTACATATAGACACACTTGCATGTGTTTTGTTTCTTTTTTTCCTCTCCTAGAAGTATATAACCATTTTGTAGCCAACATCCCTCTCTGCCATAAGAAAAGGCTTATTGTCTGGAATAAGTGCTTAATCTTTGCATAAAGGTTGATATTCTACTTCTCTAAGGGTTCCTGTCCCCTTTTCTCTAATTGATTAAATTAAAAATAACAAAATATTAGGACATCTCTTTTGGTTCTGCCACAGAAATAGAGCATACTATTCTATACTAGGAGACATACCTTCCTGAATTTCCTTTCAGATCAGCCGGTGGAGGTGGTTTTGATCAGTACTGCGGTAAGCACACATGTTGTGACTATTGCTTTAGTTTCAGCCAGCAGCACAGTTCTTGCAGTTTGTTGAATAAAATTTGTTCAATAAAATTTGATAGTCAGAAGCAGAAAGGATGCTAACCCAACAGAAGAAACAGCCACACTCCATACTGTTGTCTCTTGGGAACACTAGAGGTAGACAAAATCACTGATTAAAATAAATCAGAAAAAAACAAAAGCTGCCAAACAGTGCAAGGAAAGAGCAAGAGATAAATATCTGCTCCAAAGAGCCTATTGAATGAGAAAATGAAGAAGTTTCCTCATGTCTGAAGCTGCTACTCATATTCAAAACGTTTTCTCTTCTACATACCCTGAACTGCAGAAATAATAACCAGAGAAAGCAATGTTTTGCTTCTGCTAAGTTAATGAAGTCCATTAATATTTACTTCAATATGCAAGCATTTTAACCATAGAAAAAAGTCTTTGAGTGCTAACAGAGAGATGTGTGATGAAGGCTTTTGGACCTTGAACCCCCCGTTAGAGTAATGCCTTCTGTTTCTATAGTCAGTTAGCTCCAGACGTGAGGCAACAGTCAAATGTTGACCCTTCCCTGGTGCAGCAATGGGACACCCTCACATTAACCACCTAGAAAGCACCAAAGAAATGGTCATCAACAAAAAGTTAGACAAAATGCTTAAAATAAAATAAATCAATATTCATAATGAAAACACATATTTAGATTCCTCCCCTATAATCTTATAAATTCAGTTCCTTTAAGAAAGGCAAAGAAGATAGGTATCTGTGTTACTCAAGATCAGAGAGTACATGATAAATAAAGGTTTTCCTAATGACACCAAAACCAGCTTTCAGCATAAGTACGTTAGTTGTCATAGGCAAATGAATAGCTTAAACTGCAATTGCTAGCCAGCAGCAGATAACTGGGTGTGTGTTTTCATCTGTGGCTGAATGTCCAAAAGTGAACTTTCGAACTCTCAACCAGAAGCCTGGTACATGCTGCAATCCGTAGAGGTTGGCTGTAAATTTTGAAACTACCTGGAATAAACTGAATTGGCACATTACAAGTCCCTCGATAAGTGCAGAGGCAGAATCCACAATTAAAAGACTGATCACACCTTATGTTTCTGCACACTATTCAGATCAGGAAAAATAGGAGTTTGGATGCCAAAAAGAAGGGTTTGCAAAAAGTAGAAACAGGAAAAAAAAAAAAAAAAAAAAAAAAACACAGGGGGGAGCTGCTAGGAGAGAAGAAGGTGAAGATCCTGGCTGGAGAGGAGGCCCTGAAAGCAAAAAAAAGCAGAAAGCAAAAAATCCTGGCTATCATATCATAGATGCATGGAAGTCAGGGAGTGCCAGGGGATGCCCAGGCCACGATGCCAAGACTGCAGCTCCTCGTATTTCCCAGAACACAAAGCAACGTGACTTTCTACCCTTCCTGAAGCTGCAGATCTCTCTCTGGTGGGAACAGAAGTCAAGACCTAGTGAACATAGATCTGGCAGCAGAGAAGCTCAGTGAGTATGCAAAATGAATCAAGTATGGGAAAAGCTCAAGCCTTGTTGGTTCTTAAATAAACATCAGGATATAGTTCCACTAGAGGCCATTTTTTGCTGTTTCACCTGTGACAGCTATATTAATTTCCTGTTTGTTTTCCTCCACTTGCTGTAATCTACCTTATGAAGAGTACCACCAATTTACAAAGTTTTAGCACTCTTTATTCACTATTTACAACATAGAAACATAAGAAGAAAAAAAAATCACACCTCAAAAAAACTAGAAAACATCTATACAATTAAACTTCCTTTATAACTGCAGGTCTCAAATAACCAGGGTTACAATCATAAAAACGTTTTATTAGAAAACAGAAAAGATTCTTTCAGAAAAAAAAAAAAAAATAAGAATTTCATCCTGCTAGCTGCTGCCTCATGGAAAAATGCAGTCAACTCAAGCTGAAAATGAATCACTAATCTACAGTCGAAGTTCATAACAACGAAAAAGGTTATGAATCCACGGAAGGGTATCAAAGATTATTATTTTATTTCACAATTCCTATTTTATGTATCATGAAAGGAAGCAGGCAGAAGTATAAAAGGTTGGGCAAAAAAAGAGCATCTTAGTCTCTTGGGAGTTCATTTTATGCTGTAATTGCTGAAAAGCCTCCCTAAAAAGGTTATAAATGCCATATTAATTTCATTAGGAAAGCTCCCATGGCATATTAATTTCGTTTCTGACACTGTTACTGCATCTTTTCAGATACATGAAATCTTAGGAGGCAATTAACATATAACAAATATATATATATAAAACAAATAACAGTAAAGATCTGAGAAAGGCAACTATTTTAAACAGATTGGTGATAATTCAGCTTGGAAGCACACATGTTTATTAATACACTAACGCTCTTTTCTCATTAACACCACACTGACACAGCAAGAGATAGCAGGCTATGCTATTGAAATTACGCTATCCTCGAGGCCTTTGTATTTGCAAAGATTGCATGAGCAACTCTCAGAAGATTAATGACCTACTCCTTTATTTAAGGCAGATACTCATCTTTAGTGATTACATATGAACTCCGAAGCCAAGCATGAAATTTAACAACTGTCTTATCTTACGATGCTAAGACAGACAGCTTTTTTCCAAACACTTGCTACACTCGACACCGGAGGTTAGTCTAGACACATAAAATAGTTTAAACACCAATTTGTATAATTAGCATTAGCAGCTTCCTCATCCTGGCCTTCATTCTGTAATCTGACTCAGACGTGCAGGCCTCTGAAGCTACCTATGGTCTCATTAGTTAGAAGAAGCCAACAGGAGCTTTCTTTCATATGATACATTTATGAAATATATGAAATAAGCATGCACATCCCTACAAATCTCTCATGCTATTATCAAGGTCACAAATAGAACATGTATTCTTTACTGGTAAAGCTCTTCACAAATTCTAAAACCTGCATACACACATACAGTTATCTGTTAATTGAGATGTCCTGAGCACAGCTGTCATATAAAAACAATTCTTTTGACCAAGTTTTAAACATATGCCATTCATTCAACCTTACTCAGTCATAAAAAAAGGGAATAAAAAGAGCTTCTTTAAACCAGAAAGATACAACCCCTACAAAGCTGCTACTTTGTATTCATCCATGATATTCATCTAAGCAACGAATTAAGAATCTACAAATCAGGACTGAGTATATTGCTGAAAGAGGATGAACTCTATATTGCTGAGCTAGAGGGTTTTTAAGCAGCAACTCCACCACCAAATTCTGTAACTATGGACTTGTAGCCTAAGCATCCCTCCTTCAAAAAACTAAAACTCCACTGCAGCCAGTAACAGATGCAAAGCCTCTGAAGAATTTATCCATTAGTACCTAGAATCTACATTCTGGAATTAAAAAATAATAAATAAATAAGATGTTTTAAGGACATTCAGCCCTACTCCTGTGAACATGAACACACGTTTTATTATTCTTTGGGCAATCTCATTTCATATTGAGAGGTATGAAACAAGTATTTCAGATTTTTTTTTTTGTTTGATGCCTGACCATTATTCACAAATAAATGTAACCCCATGACAAGCAAGAATTGTGTTCATCAGCCAACATACATTGATAATTGTTCTACAGTATTTTAGATCCACAGCAGCAAGAACTGTAACTGGTTGTCAATCAAGTATGTGTTCTGCAATGATTTTGAGGAAAATAAATAATTGAAAATGGCTTTGCTTTAGTACAGAAGGGTAAGTTGGAAACAAATGTACAAAGCAAGATAGGTGTCACTAAAACAAAATAATGTGAAACCCATACAAGTGTGCACACAGAAAAGAAAGGCATTCAATATTTTTGAGTACACAGGACTCTTAGTCAAGCATGGATGAAAACACAGCATGAATGGTAGTTTCCTTTCATTAGATTTTCTTCTGCACAAAATTAAAAGCAGAAACACCACAGAATCACATATGACCAACTAGCCCTCTCGGGATAGGAACCTAGCCAACTGACCAGTATTTGTAAATTTTGATAATTCTTATTGAAGTGCAGTTATTATTGAATCACATAGTGTTTATTTTAGGTTATACATTCAATTTATCATGACCACGTTTCATTCTAATCCAGTTTAGAAAAAAAAAAAAAAAAAAAGATAAAATTGCCTGCTTTTCAGGTTACCATCTGAGGTGACAAGAAGCACTGCCTTGCAACTTATGAACTGTCTCCAAAAATATTGTATTTCTTAACAGCAGTGTTTGCTCAAATGCTCTAAAATCAACAAACTTTTCTCACATATACAATTGCTATTGGTACAGAAAAAAAAAAAAGCAGAAGGAACACCTCAGAGACATGACATTATGAAATGTATTTGCCATGGCTTAGGAAGGACTATACAACTGCAAGTTTGGTTTTAAATAGACATGTCTAAGGGCTAGGAAACCGCTTATTTTCACAAGGGAAGGAAGAACACAGAAGACGAGGGTTTAGGGCTGATCTTCAGATTCACTTTTTTTTTTTTTTTTTTTTAAGTATAGGACCAATTTTTGGATTGGGGTTTCACAGCTTAACCTATTAATGAAGTTACAACTTTACATGGTGGTTTAATCATCAGAATGAGGAAAAACAAAAACAAAAACAAACAAACAAAAACAAACAAACAAACAAACAAAAAAAAAAACTTTTAGAAATGCCTTCACATGACCTTGAAGCCTAAATTCCATTCTAAGAAGTTACGTGGTTTTTGAAATCTCTCTCTGCATGGACTACTGATATTAAAAATAATTCACTGTAGTCTCCTTCTCCTCTCCCCCCCCAAAAAAAAAACAACCAACCAAACAAAAAACACTAGAATTATTTAAGTATTGCCACACAAGACTAAAATAAAATGTTCTGCTGAAAAAAAACACTAATCAAAGATATACCAACCATTGTACGCTTAAAGCTCCAGTCTTTGTTACATTTGGTCAACTTTATCAAATCCTGTGATATTTACATATGTAGGAAGATACACTCATGAAGAATTCATTTGTGAGCTACTAGTAATATATTTAAAAGAAATGTGCTTATTCTTAACTATAATATGTTTCCTGTAAAACTGTGAAATCCTGCTACTAACTTCTGTAAATACAAGAAACCTTCATCTTATTTAACATGCATTATATGCAGTGACCCAATTTAACAGTGCAAGGCTTGAAGAAAAGAAGAGCTGTTAGATCTACAAATATATAACATCACTTCAGTCCAGCCAAACAAACAGGGGGATCATGCAGAAGCAACACAGAAGGAACACTGCATCTTATTAGCAGCTCTCTGCATCCGGTTATTTTATTAAACAGATGATAGGCTTTTAATTCCTGAGCAGCCAGAACACAACAACAACAAAAAAGACAACCAACCAACCAACCACAACAATATATATATACACGCACACATATTTCTGGCAAACTACTGCAGGATTAGCAAAAGGGATTTCAAATAGCTTCCTCAAACAATGTTTTGAAAACGGCCAGAGCCAAAAAAAAAAGTTTTATGAGTATTTTTTCTATCACAGGACAGGGTTCATCTGACCAACAAATAGACCATCCCTATGTAAAACTGTATGAGCTTTAAAGCCTTCTAGAGGTTTTCAAATAATTATTTTTGCTATTCATCAGTAACTCATTCTTTCAGAGCATGTGCCTGTAAATCTTCAGCTACTTTTTCAACAACCTCTTTCCTTTCTGTCAAAAAGACAGGAAGCCCCTTATACCTATATACGTGCATACAGTTCCATATATACAGCTATTGCATTTCATTGGCTTTGGACCTTAAGCTGGAAGATCACAAAAAAGATCATACTTTGTGTAAACATCTGTATAAAAAGTTAAGATCTGCTTTGGTGTTTTACCTTCACAACAATAGCAAACCCCATTCTTACTGCTGTATTTAAAGAAAAAAATTGAACAGATGACGTTGGGTGCTCAATATCTCAATTTATACAATTGTAACTAACACCACATTAATTTTTTCATGGTATGATGATAAAACCAAATAACATAACCACAAGCTACCAAAATTAGAGTTTCACTTACTAGAGAATTTTTCTCCTAGATCTCCAGATTTTACTGTACAGCATCGAACCAGCTGCAAAATAACATCCTCTTAAAACTCTAGGATATATCGCACAGTACTGGTAGGGTACAAGTGCTAAAGCAATTGTTCCTTTTTTTTTTCCCCACACTAAATGTATGTTCCATAGACTTTCCCAGCAAAGGTACGGGTTGGGGATAACACAACCCCAATAAATCACATCTATAAGGCAAACCACAATTCTATTTTGTCCTACTTTAAAAGCAAGTACACTGACATAGCACAGTTTCAAGTAGTGCAAAATAGATCTTTTCTCTGCATACATCACTCATGGCTAGTGTCGTAAAAAATCCAGGACTTAATCTGAAGCTTCCTGACAGCAAAAGATTTTTTTTCTACTAGACGCAAACAGAGTAACAGTACTAGTAGTGTACTAAATCCACTTGTTGGCCATTCACTGCTTCAGCATTTCAAGTCTGAATGTGTTTTACTAGCACAACTATTCCCTCTGAGGTCACCTTCTGCCTAAGACACTCAGCACTCCACAACTGAAAGGTTATTTTCTGACATTATTATACTACAGAAGGTCTGGGTGAGGTGGGTTGTTTCCTGATTTTTGAAGCTCCAGATGTTTCTTTCACCTGTCCCCAAGGACTCTGGCAGCTTGACTCTCAGTGACCAGCTACAACCCCAAGTAATTTAAGTTTTAGACAGAATCTTTTTCACCTTCACTGGAAGGTCTGATTTGTACAGGGAAACAGCTCACAGAACACATATATAAACAGAATCTTCATGTTGCTTTGTTTTGTAATGTATCTTCTATAGGATAATAATTGGAGTAAAAACAGCCATAGGGATAGGGTCATTTCTACTGGCCATGACGTACAGCACACAGAATAAACCTGTGTGCTCTTCAAACCTTTTCCTCACAGAAATAAAGCATCTTTTTAGGGAGGGAAATCTTATTATGAAATCCAAAGAGTATTCCATCTCTTCCTTCAGAGTCTGTAAATGTGCATTTCATGACAACCAAATGGCTTCACAGACATCTTCTCTCATGAGAGCATATCCCTCTATTTGTAATGGCTAGTAGAGTGTTGTATATTCAAGTGAGAGATGTGCAGACTGAAAGCTAACAGCTGAAGGAACCATTTCTCCCATTTTCATGTAAAGTATAGTTTAAGAGACAAAACTGGAAGAAGGAAAATGCTAATGGCTCTGTTCTCAAATTCTGTATCAAAGAAAGTGAAGAGATTATCAGCTAGATACAATCATCTCATCAGCTACAGATACTTACAACTGGGATGCTCAGGCACAAGGATTCATTCCCTTGGTAGCAAAAGCCAATGATTTATATTTCCATGTTAATTGAGGTCTACACTTCACTAGTGCAACATGTTGTGCTCATAATAACTTATCTCAACCACCTGATCTGCTCTGGCACTGAGGGAGGGCAGCCAAGCTAGCAATCTTCAGCTGGATGCACATTCATCAGGCTTCCCAGTATGACTACGTATTGCTTATTTGCTGAAACGAGCATATCATCTTTTTGCGGTCACAGGGCTACCAGGCCTGCAGATAAGCAATACATCATATCAGCAAGGCACATGTGCCAGTAACTCACTGCCTTCAGAAAACACAAGGACAGCTTGCTTTAAAGAAGATTCCTCCATGTGCAGCGAGCAAGGAACAGTCTGTGCCATGTGTTTATAATCACAGACAAAGCAAGTTCAAACAGACTTGGACCCCATTGCAAAACTATTGTCAGTTCTCCAAGTCGTAAGTCCTGAGGTGCAATTCCCAAACCACTAGCCTCTGGTTGACCCCTCCTCCTTTGCCAATCACACGTATTCTCCCTTGGAAGGTTAAAAAAAAACGAGCAAAGTACTTGGGGATGGATTAAGCAACAGAAAAAGGCTATCTCCCTTTACAAAGACGATGTAGCCCAGAGAGAGACAAACATAATAATGCTTCTTGTTTCAAACATGGCTCTAGGCTTTATGGTGCTACTCTGTCTTCTGCACATGCTTTTATGTATGTGTCAGAAGAAATCCTAACAATGCAGAATGAGGAAAATGTAAACTGTGTTGCCCAGGAAGTATTACAGACCTCTACAACTGGTTTCAAGAGAACTTCCCTTACTGAAAGACAAGGAAGAACAGTTTAATTTCATAGAACATGCTTTTTTCCCAGCCCTTAACTCGTTCCTTATTCTCGCCAAAAATAGGCATCCTTCTCTTAATCCTGACTAAATTCTGCTTTGAGCATTTATGCCTATGCACTGATGTCTATCTATCTTTGTATTTCCTGCCTCAAACCGTAATACAATCCTTATGCTCAGTTTGGCATCTCAGGGCAGAGATGCAAACGTGATTAAACATAGAAGAATAAGAGAGAAAAAGACAATCAGTAAAGAATGTCTGGAGTCTCCCAAATGAAGAGGATTTTATTTATATAAGAGCAAACAACTTTTCCTAGCTTCTTTCAAACTCCGCTTCCAAATATTTAGCAATGAACATAAAAGAAAAATTCTAATATAGCATAAGCATGCATGAGAACTTCAATTATGAACAGAGAGATGTGAGTTTTGTATAGCTGAGGTGCTAGCATATTGCATCCATATACTGAAGCCTGGAGGAACAAACTGTCAATTGCTCAGGAACACACAGCTTCTGAAGGACCTGTCATTTCAAGTATTCCTCATTCAGTAAAAGTCATCCACAAAAACATGGCCCAAAAATTCATTCCTTCATACTGCTCTTTCAATACAAAAGAGGCATCATATAAAGCAACATATCAGAATATCTGACTCCCCCCTTCCCCATCCAGGGGCATCAAAATTTTACATAAGGGGCTATGCGAATAACTCAAAGGGCTTGGAATCCTTGTGGCACACCGTCACTTAGACATTGAGCTTCCCCAAATGACTTGGCATTGGTGTGCTCTCCCATCATTTCAAGTCTTGCTTTTTAAAATTACTGAAAAGTCAAAACTGAAACATTTATAGAGAAAAATCAGAAATTATAAAGCATCTCAGCTATTTACTTAAATTCCAAATTTTCTAGTTAACCTCACAATCTATGAAATTAAGACTCGGTAAATGATTGGGCATCCCAGTAGTCATGGTTCATGAAAACCTTGCAACTTTTCAATCAACAAAGAATCATCTTACCAAATTGCATATACTTTATCCATGTAAATTTATTTAACATTAACCTCATGGCCTCTGCTGAAGGACCACTGCATTATATATTACTTCTCTTAATTTGTGCTGAAGGGAAGTCCCTCTCCATCTCTTTACTCAGCTGTACTTGTAGAACTGATGAGTGCACAATTTTGCCTGAATCTTTTCCACATGTTAACTTTACCTACATCTTGCATATTCTCACATTAACCGTGTTGGAATTGCATACATCTGCCTTTCCTTTATACTCTACCCTTCCTTTAATTCATCTGTACTTTTCCTGAGACAAAGATGGAAAGAGTTATTTAGAGAGATACGGGAGGTGATTTCATTGTTTTATGCTTAATTACAGTTTGCCAAATCAATGCTCTCTTTACACTAAAATCTTCTCCTCCTATTACCACAGTGTTATTTAATACACCTTTATGTCCTCCTTTTCCCACATATTGACAATGTAACAGCTCCAAGACCTAATACAGAAACTACTGGAATATTAAATACTCTCAGGTGAGAGATAGGCAAGTTTCTGGAAAGCAGTGGTAAATCTGACAATAAGTATTCCTGACCTGTCTACTTCCAGCACTTCAGCCTGGATTCTGCTCTCACATAAGCACGTTATTCTGATTAGAGCATGTGCTGTCTTACCTGTATCTAAGTGCAGCATTTTATAGCCTGCATTTCCTTCTACAGCTTGCTACTTACTACAAACCAAATCAAAATAATCAGCTTGAGTTTACCACCATCAAGTATCCTCTAAACTGATCTCAGTGCTGACAAGGAAAACTATTTAACACATGACAGAAGCTCCTTGGCAGTACCTTAGAAATTCTGAAGGCAATATAAGCGTTTTCACAGAAGCTTAATGAGTATGTCTCGCTAGATATATATCTGGCATCACTCCCTCCTGTCCTTGCTCAAAAATTTCCAATAGCATATAAGCACCTGATATAGTTGCTCACG